>NW_008593863.1:33417-66804 GCF_000691845.1 Merops nubicus | reverse complement strand
ATACAGCTCTCTGAGCATCTGCAGGTGCATCTTATTTTGTATTGTGTTTCCAAACTGAATGGGAAGGAAGGCTCTCACATTCTTATGACAAACACAAATGTGGCTGTTGCTCTGGGAACCATACGGCCACTTATTCCCAGGATGGTTGCTGAGAAATCACCTGAAACCACTTGGTATTCTGTCTAATAAAACCTGCTGGGCAATCAAGAGTTCAGACAGTCCCACAATGTACAGTACCTAAAAATGGCCAGATTATGCAGAAGTGATGCACAGAACTCATTACTGCACAGGATATTAGAGAAAATGGTTCTCTTGAAGGTAACCACAGAGCATCTTTGCATCAATTGGCTGAACAATGATGTTTATTTATTTATTTATTTAGACATTTGGGATATGTCATTGAATTTTTAATGTCTGTCTATTGCCCATTGCTGGTAAAATACATTTCTTCAATGCTGTTCAGTTTTTAAACTACTGTATTTTCATATTGCACAATCCTACTTAACTAACAATATCAGTTGTTCCTTCTCGAAAAAGCAGCACAACCCTAAAAAAGTTTGATATTTGGAGGAGCAGAGATTTCCCCATGAGGCAAAATAACTAAGCTTATTAGAGCCATAAATACTCTGTCAGTGAGATATATGTATATTTCTTTAAACAAGCAGTGTCAGATATTATTTGATCACTATGTTCAGAGATATCATTTCATTTACAGTCTCTGAAAATTTATTCTTCGACCACAAATGTGTACAAAACACACAGAATGTCTCTTCTGCAAGGTGATGGCATTTCAACAAAGCATACTGGCAATACTGTTTTGGAGATTAGTAGCCAGCTTACTTTATTTAACTGTATATACCAGAGGAAATCAAAAGGTTTATTTTTATACTACTGCTTATATTTTCAACATAAAGTTCAAAGTGATTTACTAATGTTACATGAATTGCCTTTGAATTACGGTACAGTATTGTGCCTAAGTACAAAGCCTAACACTATTTTGTATTCATAAAACACAGCCTGCCTCCAAGCACTTTACAAATGCTAAATACAGCTAAAACCACGTTCAAGGGGTAGGGAACAGACCCATTTTACAGCAAATGAAGCCGAGCTTATTGTTATTATAAGGCAAATATCAAACCACTATTTGACTGGAACAAACAGGGCAAACAAAAGCAGAGAAAAAACAGATGCAGATAAGAAGTGGCCTCAGCAGGTGAACTACACCAAATCTGAAGATGCTACACCAGTGACAGAACCTGAGGTTACCTGTAAAAACCAGCTGTGATGACTGGCCACCCACCCCCAAGTTAACCCAGGCTCTGTGGGCGAAGGGATGAACTCTACCCAAATTACAGAATCCTAGCCACTTTCTGCCATCTTTATTCTTGCATCCACAAGTGTTGCATTAGGGATGCTAAGAGGTCTCTCCACGACTTGTCCTTTCAACATCCATGTACCAATTTGTTTTCCATAAATTTGCCTAATTCCTTTTTCAACTTGCTGCTCCCACAATATCCTGGGACAGCAAGCTCAGGAAGTTCATCACTACTGAAAGATATATTTTTGTTCTGTGTTGTAATCCAATATCCTGCTAATGCCACCGAGTGCTTTTTAAGGATTGACTGCAGTTAGTCTCTATGATGTAGTGGCATATGGTGAAAAACAGTTCCACGTTCATATTATCCACTGCATTCACAATTTTGCAAATCCTGATCATTTTCTCACATAGTCTTTTCCTATCCAAAGTCACTGCCTTTTGTCTCCCCTTATAAAGCAGCTGCTTTATCCTCCTGATCAAATTAATTGTCTTGTGCACCTTTTCTAGCTTCCACTATGTCCTTCTTGAGAGGCAAAGACCAAAAGTATACATCAGAATGAAAACACAGTACACCAAGGCTTGTGTATCCAGAAGCTTTTGTGAAGTCCTAGGAAGCTTTGAACTTCATAAATCTTAATCACCTGCTCTGAGTTCAGCATCATATCAGCATGGTGTTGATGACACTTCCCTAGATAAATTACATTTTTGCCAACTAAGTTTTGATGCCTTTTTGGAGTTTCTTGCTATTGACATGGCACCTGTCTATTTGAAAGAACTTTGTATCATCCACAAATTTATCAGGTCATCTTGGAGATTCTGCTGTTCATTCCCTGCTTCAGGTCACAGGTGAGGAACCAGCCCAGCAGGTTCCTGAGGGAACCCACTGCTGACTCTTCTGCATCACAAAAAGTGAATATTAAGCCCTTTTTGCCTGCTACCTGTTAATCAGCAATAAATCCATGAAAAGACTTTTCCTCCAATCCTGCAGAAACTTGATCTCTCTAACAACTTCTGGTGTGGAACCTTGGTAATGGTCTTTTGAAAATCCAAATGCATTTTGTTCACTGGATCCTCCTTTGTGTCATCAGATTTCTGGGTTCAAGATCCATAGGTCTTGGCTAACACCTCAGACTCTTTCTTTTTTCCGTCCCTGCTGTATGAGTACAATCTGGATTTTATCCAGCATGCTATTTAGCCCAGCAAGCCTGAGCAGAACATACCAATGAACGTTAGAGGCTGGTTAGATAGAAAATGAAAGCTGAGAAAGAGAATCTAACTTTGCAGTCATTCCCTGAAAGGCCACAAGTCAGGGTACAGGACCTTGCTTTCCATATGTGAACTGCATATTCATTGACCAAAATGCACCCTTGGGGGATATTCCCATGTACTGACTCTCAAGATACCAAAACAACAAAACAGAACAGAGAGAGAGGAGTGCAGTTCTTGAGTCTGAAACACCAAGTGAATGAAGAAAATTAAATTGAGAGTCAGAGACAAAAGGATTGTTCCAGTTAACCTGAGATTCCCATTTTACTTTCATGCAGTTTGGGCCTCAGAGCTCACACTTCACTGTGGGATAAAGGAGGAGGCAAATTCAACAGTGCTGTATAGGTATTTAAATCAGCTCCAGGCTGGGATGTATTTCTTGCCTGTAGTGGGTCCTGTATTTTCCAAAGACATCTCAGAGTTCCTTAATTCTTAAAGAAAAAGATCAGACTGCAGAACATTTCAAAGCAATTAAAAAAAGATCTGAGCCTTTTATTTAAAATACATCACACAATGTAAAACAGAATATATTTACACAGTGTCCTCAGCAAGAGCCTCCTGGAGTGCTATAAAAGCCACATCCATATAATAGGGAGCTTACAGCATCACAGACTTTTAGAGAACCTTCTGAGGCTGTACAGAGAGAAGGAGAAAACTTACTAGATCACCCAGCCATCACCCTGCAGATGAGGAACCATTCCCTACAGTGTGCTTCCTCATATTTGCTACTAATAATAAGCCTCTTGCCATTTTCCTTGGCAAGCCATTCCACAGCCAACTATATCTCATGCTATCATTACCAGTATTACTATATTATTTGCTGCAGTAAAATCTAAAGGGCTTCGATCAGGGGGATCAACTCTACTACCACATGTGAGACTGATCCTTTCTTCAAAAGAGCACAGTCTAAATAGGTAGGTCAAAGTTCAGTGGGAAAGATATAACATTAAGGAGAACAGAATAGCATGGAGAGTGCCATAAATGCTCCAAGAAATTTTCCCTTCAGAGTCTGGTATGAGGAAAAGTTATGTGTCACAAATAAGAAAATGTTTCTAATAGTTAACTAGACATAAACAATGAGGATTTTTTTCTTCCTAGCTTCATGCTATTAGTTACAGCTAAAGATCAGGCATGGTACTGAAAAACGAATCTCCTTTTTGCTGCAAATATTCCTTAAGTATTTGAACAATACCACTTTTCTCTTTTTTGCTCCAGCCTTAGTCAAGATTTATGTGAGCCACACATATTTTAATCTTCTCTCATAAATCAATACCTCCAACATGGCAACAATTTTTGCCAGCCTCCTCCGATCTTTGACAGTATCTTTCCAGTAAGCAGTCACCCAGAAACGAGCACCATATTCCCCTGGTGGGGTTACACAGAAGGAGAGAGAAGACCAGCTCCCTCCACCCAACACTTGTCTGTGAGGATTCAGATGGCAATGGCCTTTTTGCTGCCGCTTCATTGCTCCACAGGTCCCTCTCTCATGTGTGTGTACTGACAGACCACACTGCAACACACCCCTGTATACTGCAAGATCTACAACGCCAGTCAACGCAATGTCTCATTTCCTGGGGTTACCAACAATTATCAAATCCTGTGGAAAACGGCACCAGAGATTACAGACATTGCACAGGAGAACTGAGAGAAGTGGCAGAACTGACTAACACCACCATACCTCTGCTAACTAAAATGAGCTGTGCTCGACAGTGTTATGGGGCAACCCTCCCTCCCCTGTGTGATAAACAGTAGTAAAGATCTACAGAGGACTTGGTCTTGAAAGGGTCTGAGCACTTCTGGTTTGCCCCTGGCCTTTCGCATACCAAGCAGAGCCAGTGCACTAAAACCACACAGGATCCAGCAACAGCATCTCAGAAAACCTGTGCCCTAAAGAAGGGCTGATAAGAGATTTTTCTTCCTTAGTTTTCACCCAGGCTTCACCTATGACAGCATCCAACTAGCTAGCGTTACTGAAATGAGTCATTGCTGCTCTCATGCCAACTGGCTACACAAACAGACCATTTTCACTTATACAGTAGTCAGATACCAACACCTGCTTTCCTCACCTTTCTGCTCCCGTCTCAGTGCTCCCAATCCTCTGTTATCCTACCTTTTTGCTCCTGGTAGCCCAGCCTTTTCTATTATTTCCTCATTGGACTTCTGCTCAGACCCTGCTGACGTGTTACCAACCTGTCAAATACAACTGAAAGGGTATTTTCATTGGTTTTGTCTCCATGTTCTTTCAGTAGCTAACAAATAACAACAACAAAAAAAACAACAACAACAACAAAAAAAAAAAAAAAAAAAAAAAAAAAAAAAAAAAAAAAAAAAAAAAAAAAAAAACCCACCACATTGTTCCTTTTAAGGTATGCTGCAGACAGCTAAATTGGCATAACTGAGGTTGTAATAATTCTGGAAAGGGGAAGGTGAACAAAGGCACGAGTGCTCAGAAGTAAAGAAACCTTTTAAATCAGATCTGCCAGTGAGAGAAGAATAATTTAGAATGAAGTTTTGATATAAAAGAAAGAAATTACAGAACTACTATGGAGTTTAACAACCACCCCTGCAATCACTCTGTTTGTGTTGTCCTTCTCTACCCTCCCACACACCTATTTCTGTCTCTTCAACTTTGAAAGCTCTTCAGATCAGAAAATGAACCTCAGTATATGTACAGCACCTGGGGCCCTGATTCTACTGTGATATTACATAATTACTTTGCACTTCAGAGCATGCTTAGCTTTTCCTCCCTTTAAGCACTCTGTCATCACAGCATATCTTCAGCAAGTTCTTCACCCTTTATTGTTCTGGGCCAAAACTAAGCTGTCATCATCTTTTCTGTCATACCTCATCTCCCTACTTCTCCTGCCATAACAGCCTTTCTTCTCAATTTTTTGCTTTTACAAGTTTGTCCCCAAGCATCTTTCCCCTCAAAGCAAACTCTAATTCAATGAATCATGTTTAAAATTGTGCTTTTTCTTTTATAATGTACCAAAGCCTCTGACAACGGGTTGCATATGTAACTTGCAGTGCAATTCTACACCTTCTTTCTGCCACTCTCAGTGTGCCCCTTAGTTCTGAATTCTTTTCCATATTTAATCTATTTTTCCTAATGTGTTTTCAGCAAAACTGGGACTACCTTACACCCCACACACTGTCTAGAACTTTCTGGGTGCTAAATAAGTAGAAAACAATTTTAAGGGGCATGGCTCAGGGGAAAAACAAAACCCTCTACATACAGCTTGCAAAGTCTATCACCATTTACATAGACTGGCAATCCGTCTTTTTTCATGAGCTCTGTCCAAATTCCCAGCCTGCCAGATAATAAATTAACTTTTTGCTTCAATTGTACAGTCACTGGGACATCTGCATAGTTTTAGGTCAAGCACTTATAACCATTTTATGATTCCAAAGTTTCTTGCCTTGTCATTTAGTTACTGAACTGTGAGCTTTCATTGACTTTCTAACCATTGTGGCAAGAACTGCTACTAGCTGTGTAAGATTTAAAACCTCATTGAGCAGAGGAGCAAAATCGGACTGCAGTAGTTTTAAGTATATATTGGGATGGAATCATGACCCTATGGAAGCCAATGGAAGTCTGCCACTGGCTGACTGGGGCTGGGTTTCTTCCCTGCCTGCTGCCATTTGTCGTGTCAGGGTGAGTAAGTATTGCAAGCTCTCCATTTTACAACTCAGAAATGAGATGCCTCAGTGAATTCCTGGCAATTATTTATTTTACCTTTTTCCTTTTCTTTTGTTTCTATCCTAGGAAAATATTTTACGTAGAGTCAATTGCTGTGCCTAAACACAAACTCCTCCTGTGGATCAGTACGATCCTTCCTCTCCTGCTTGTCAGCTTAATTTCTTGTGATGTGGCATGGAGTGTTTAATAGCAAAATCTAGCACTCAGATTCTTCTGTTTCTTAATTATCTCTGCCCTGTCAGCTGTATCAGTGAAAACAAGTTACCATTAGACAATTCAGATACCAGTAAACACCAAGTTGTGATAATATAGAGTCCTATATTACTATCATTAAGGAAAAGGCTGTTTCAAGGAGGCTTAAAAAAAATTAAATAAGCCCAGCACTTCTAAATGGCAAAAACCTAAAGATATCTTAATTATTTTTCAATATCTTAATCATTCTGTAGAATCATGATCTTGTGTAATGGCCATTTTAAATGAAAGGTTTGCTGCTCTGCACAGTTGCCGCTTCCTTCTAATTGTGAATTAAAGCATAATTTAGTGTGGCTCTGTGCCAGCACAACTAGGAAAAAATTACAGACACTAACTTCCATTGAAAAAGGGGGTAAAACCAGTTAGATTTCTTTAAGTAATAGAAAATCACTCACCAAGTTGTACTTTAAAACAAAACACCAGAGCTTTAAGTTGACAAACTGACTTGAATTAAACCACATAAAAAAGTGCTTGCACTGTAAATCTTACAGGGCAAAAGTGATGGTAGGTTATCATTCTGTTTATTAGCATGCACTTTGGAGAGTTCAGGGCAAGTATGGATATGCATTCATTCCATTTTATGCCACACATTACTGAAAACACATTCTCCATAAATAATTCATAAGTGCATTGTCTGAAACTTCAGATTCCAAAAATACAACACGGTTTTCAACTTTATGGTTGCTTCGTCTTCAAAACAGAAATAGACAATTGGATGGATGGACTTGGCAAACCTGATAAGAACCCATCAGTCAGAATTACTCTCCAGAGGTAAATGCAAACATCTTCCAGCTCCTGATCCCTGGAACAGCAAGGTCATGGCCGATAGCCCCTGTGCTTCTGCTAGCCATCGCTTCATAGGGAACAGGGAGAAAAAGAGAAAGGGAAGAAGTAATCAAGCAGTGAGAAGAAAATGTTCAGTCAGACATCTGACTTTAAAAAGAATGTTTATTAGGAAAAAAATGCCTTGCTGTTCTCTGCTCATGAGCTGTGTGCACAGCAGAAGAGTAAGTAAAGAAAAGGACGTTTTACAGGATGGAGTGGTGGGGAGCTAATAGGTTGAAATTGCCTAGAAATCGAGAGGAATTTAAGGTATAGAAATAGTCAAAATGCAGAGAATGGACAAGCTTTGCCTTGCAAAAAGGCCATTTTTCTGGCCAGATCACACTACAAACTTGAGCTCTGCTTGTTGCTCTCAGCTTTTAATTGGTATGACTTCATTAACGCTAATGACATAGTAACTGGCATCATATTTTATGTCAGCTATGCTAGCATAAGAGAGGGAATAGGATCTTGCAGTTCATCTGAAGGCTAATTTCTGCAGGGAGCAGAGTGACCACGACACCCACTGAAGACACTGACGCATGCTTCGCAGGCTAGAGCACTTAAGCTTTACATGCCTTGTGATTCTCTATCTTGCTGACATTATGTATGTCATTTATGCTCAGTTGCTTCTTTTTCCTTCATAATGTACTCAGAATCCTCACACCAGACAGCAACTGCTTTTCAGCAAGATGTGCATTCCCTTACCCTGTTCCACTCACCTCCCAGTGAGAGGCTCACCATTTTGGGTACCTTTCCTAGTCAAACCCTTGTCTAGCCAAACAGAACAGTCCACATTCTCCCTGTTTGCCAGCTCTTTATTCAAACTTATTCACCCCAGTTTGGCTGGGGACAAGTGTCTCAACTGAGCTCAAACACTTGGTGTCCCAACATATAGATTGCTTGGGCACAGACCATACATGAAGAAACAACTTTCTCATAAAAGCTGTATTTCAGTATCCAACTGCTGTAAAACTTCCCACTTGGCACTCTGAGTGGAAGGGTTGGGACTATCTTCTGCTCCATTCATTTCCAGGTGTGCTGAACTCTCTAGGGTAATCTTTAAATCAGCTGAGATTTCATACATCAAAGATGAGGATACATAATTCAGGAGAAGCCACTGAGATAAAACAGTAGCAGTAAAAAATACAGCGTGTTGGTGGTGGCTGGTTTAGCATGTCAAAGACAGGCGGCCGCTGGCACGGCGTTGTACACAATCGGCACGAGAGCAGGCAGGTAGAGTTGTTGTAAGCTTCATAGGGACACAGGCACTGAATAGGCTTGGCACTGTGCAAGTACTAAGTTAGAAGGCACCCTACAGAAAGAAACAGCAGTAAAGCATGGAGTACAAGGCGCTCAGGCCTGGTGTCCCTTGGCTGTAGTCATCGCACGCTAACAACCTCTTTCAAAAACTTTACACAGGTGGTAGGTGTCCCACTGAGATAAATTACCTACTTTCGGCTGCTGAACAGATGGGCAGAGAAGTGAAATTTTAGTTTGTTCATTCCCAGCAGTAACTAGCAAAGATGATCTTGGGCTCTGCAGGATTATTTTTTGAAAACCATACACCTGTAGGCAGTCCACATTGCTGTTAGAAACTACATAAGGTCATCGATACCCTAAAAAATAAGGCAGGGCATTTAATGGCTCAAGAGATTGGTGCTAAGTCTCTCATTCCCCTGCTCTTTTGAATATAGTCTAGGCTGGGAGGGATCAGAAAGTGTACAGACAGGGCTCTCAACACGCAAGAGAAACGGGCCCATGAGTGTCTCACAACATTCAACAATAGGAAGCATGAAGTCCGGCACCTGGGGAGGAATAACTTCAGGTACCAGCACATGCCATGGTTGGCTGGCTGGAAAGCAACTTTGAAGAGAAGGATCTGGACACTTGCTGTCCTGGTAAACAAAACACTGAACATCAGCCAGCACAGGCCAGCACTGCTGGCAGGTCGAAAGAGGAGATTCTTCCTCTCAACTCAGTCCTGGTAGGACACAGCTGGAATGCTTTGTCCAGTGCTGGACTCTCCAGTACAATACAGGTATGGAAACACTTAAGCAAGTCCATGGAAAATTTGGAATTGCTGGGATCATCAATGATTTGCATGAGGGGATCTAGTGCACCCTCAGTAAGTTCACAGGCAACACCAAATTGTGTGGGTTGGTCTGCTCGAGGGTCAGGAGGCTCTGCAGAGGGACCTGGCCAGGCTGGATCAATGGGCCAGGGTCAGCTGCATGAGCTTTAACAAGGCCAAGTGCCGGAGCCACAATAACCCCAGGCAATGCTCCAGGCTTGGGCAAGAGTGCCTGGAAATGCCTGGTGGAAAAGGACCTGGGGGTGCTGGTGGATATCCAATCAAACATGAGGCAGCAGTGTGCCCAGGTGGCCAAAATGGCCAACAGCATCCTGGCCATTATCAGAAACAGTGTGACCAGCAGGAGCAGCAACATGATCATGCCCTGGTACTCAGCACTGGTGAGGCCACAGCTTGAGTACTGGGATCAGTTTGTGGCACTACAGTATAAGAAGGACACCAAGGTGCTGCAGCAGGTCCAGAGAGAGCAATAAAGGTGGTGAAGGGTCTGGAAAACTTGTCTTATGAGGAGCAGCTGAGGGAACTGGGATTGTTTAGTCTGAAGAAGAGGAAGCTGAGGGAAGACCTTCTCGCTCTCTACAACTGCCTGAGAGGAGGTTGTAGTGAGGTAGGTGTTGGTCTCTTCTCCCAGGTTACTAGTGACAGGACAAGAGGAAATGTCCTCAAGTTGTTCCAGGGCAGGTTTAGATTGGATGTTCAAAAGAATTTATTTACTGAAGGAGTGGTGAGGCACTGGAATGGGCTGCCCAGGAAGGTGGTGGAGTCACCATCCCTGGAGGGGTCCAAAAAACTTGTAAATGTGGCACTTCAGGACATGGCTTAGTGGTCATGGTAGTGCTTGGTTGACGGTTGGACTTGATAATCTTAGAGGTCTTTTCCAACCTTAATGATTCTATGATTCTATGACTGTCCAGTCTGGAGCAAAGGTAGCTTAGGGTGATCTTGTCACTGTGTATAAATACTTGATAAGAGGAGGAAAGAAGATAGTCAGGCTTCAGTCAGTCATCCCAGTGAAAGGACAAAAGGTGATGACACAAACTGAAATACAATGAATTCCATTCAAATGGAAGTAAAAATAGTTTCTTACTACATAAGGTCGTTGAACATCGGCACAGGTTGCCCAGAGAGGTTGTGAATTCTCCATCCTTGGAGGTATTCAAAACCTGATCCGACAGAGTCCTTCACAGCCTGCTCTAGCTGACCCTGCTCTGAGCAGGGGCTTGGAGCAGATGAGCTCCAGCAGTGCCTTTCAACCTCAGGCATTCCATGACTTCATAGTGGCATATTTCTCTTCAGGAACACAAACTTCACAGAAAGCGTATGACAAAAGGGCAAGGACTGGCCAGCAAGGACTGGATTCTGACTTACCTGTACAAGCATGATGCAACCAGGGAGCTGAAATACGCCAGTGCCTGCAAAGCAGGAAGCTCCATCGACCAATCCAAACATTAACCAAGGGCTTCTGCCCAGAAAGGTTTGTGACTCATTAAAACCAGGATGTATGGGAAACTTGATGCCATATTCAAACAAGGCTTTTCTCTCCCTTCCCCACACTACCAATACACTTGTATATGAATCACTATTCATATACAAATGCATCACAGTGTAGGATAAAACCCCATATATGTTTTTTTTCCTCTTGAATAAGATGGTCATAGCCACATTGTAATAAACTTAGTAAAAATATTTTTAGTATCTTCACTTTAAGCTTGAAAATATTTTTCTGGCAGAAATCCCCAGCTAACTTTACAGCAAGATCTCTGAAAGGGAACAGAACTCTTGAAAAAAAACACCACACTCTACAAAATGAATGTGACCCAGGGACTTACAGTTCTATGCAACAACACGAGCAGAGTGCACAGAGACAGTGAAGTCCACAGGGCGTGAAATTAAAATTTTCACATAGATACAATGAAGTAATGATACAATGTTACAACCTTGGCACAAAAATCTTCTGGTTTGAGTAAAGTCAATGTCATGTGATGTTACGGTTTGTGCACTGGTAGAAATGGTCTGCTGCTAAAACGTTCATAACAAAACAGAAGGAGCAAATGGAAGAAAATTGTATGGATAATTACAATAGGCCTATATACTCTAGTGATCTAGACATTCCTTAAGATGCTTATCACAGTGGTATCTAGCTGTCACTGCTGGCTGATTTAACAAAGCACGCTTTTCTCTCATGCCTGAAAATCTACATGCTGAGATGCCATTAGGAAACAGGAAAAAGAAGATGGAAAGAAATTTGAACTTGAGAAGTAAGGTGGAGGGAGACAATCTCTCTCTTATGACGTCAGTTTGTTGCCTACAAACACAGTGGATATGCAGAATCCAAATTCCAAGCATATGGATAAGAACAGGGATGCACAGAGCAATTAAGAGAGTCAAGCTGAAGCTGGATAAGCAGCAGCTGTAGCACTGTTAAAGTCCTTCTAGGAATTGCTTCACCTGTTACTGTAAAAAGAAAAGGCAGCTCTGGAAGAACACAGGCTCCTCAGCAAGCACAAGGTCATTGGAACAAGAGTGAAGCTTGAAAAATTCCGGGCAGATCCACATGCAGGGGCAAAGACACTATTACAAGAACACAACACATCAGACTCAAGACTTGAAAAGCAAGTTAAAACCAGTGCCCTTTATACTACAAATGTACCTACACAGCACAACACTGAATTATCAGATAATCTGCATGGAGCAGGAAGCATTTTATTTCTGAGAGTACGAAAAAGTCTGCAAACTCATAAATCACAAAGCTGCTTGTACATTATGATGTTTCACAGATACCTGATAGACTGACAGACGTGCACACATTCTACAAAATGTATTTACAGGTCTGAACTACAGGGAGAAAACAAAATCTGAATTCAGTACTACTGCTCATCTCAAATCACAACTTCGTGATCACAGGCAGAGAAGTTAATACACACAAGAACTACTGGTAATGTGTTTCCAGTAACCCTTCTGGAAATATAACACAAAAAGTCAGCCTCACAGTGCAAAGGTCGTCCTTACAAGGCACGTTTCTCACTCTACTGATCCAAGATGGCACACACAGAGAAACACACAGCCAAATGTGACTTAATAAAATCTTCAAGTCTTCAGCTTATTATTTTTTTTTTTTAATTTTTCTCATTTCATTCCAGTGATTTCATTAGGTTAGACTTCTTCATCTTTATTACAAAATAATCAGAACTGAAATGTTTCAATAAACCCAATTTCTGTTTTAAGTAGTAAAAGATGATTCAATGCAGATGAAGCAAAAATGAAAGTTAAAAGTACAATGGCATTAGAGGCTTTGAGAAACTCCTTTAAAAGACTTTAAATACATAAATTATATATTAGTATTCCAGAATGTCTTTAGTTGTTTTTTATTTCTTACAGAAAAAAAAATCCCAAACTTTAAAAGCAATTTTTTCACAGAATCCTAGAATAGTTTGGGTTGCAAGGGATCTTTAAAGGTCACCTAGTCCAACATCTTGAAATAAGCAGGGACACCTTCAATTAGATAACTTTCATTATGTTCTCCAGCTGTAGGTATCAGAGCAAATCCCTTAAAACTTATGGCTGGGAAGAACAAAAGCATGAAAACAACACTTAAGGCACCACTATTAAAACACAAAAAGAGCTAACTTTGCACAGGACAGAGAGCAAAGGTACAATATTATTTTTGTAAAAGGTTTAATTTTTCCATCATATTTTAAATTTTTTCCCTCCCAAGACATTCAGACTAAAGCAAATAATGTAACTTTTTTTTTCCTTTCTGATTTTTTTTTTCCCAGAGGGCTGTAAATGAAGTACCGCCTCATAAACAACACAGCATGGATCAAAATTATCACACGTGACCCCCAACTACCTGGAAGCTAGAGGCACATTGCACTGACAAATTTAAATGCTAAACTTAATCAGTATCTACAATAAAATAAACTGTGGGGAAAAAAAAAAAAAACAAAAACATAAGATACCATTTTCCTTTGACATTATCAAAATATTGAGGAAATAATTTTAGTGCTCTGGTCACAGCCCATCACAAAGCCAAATACAACAATATGCAATAGTGTGTCCTTTTGAGAAGGAAATCTGGTCTAGGCAGAAAAAAAAGTTACACCTACAGTAGAAATAGGTGAACCCAGCTTGAACAAAGATCTGTAACCAGGGACACACCACCAACTCCTGTTTCCTTCAGATCCCTGCCAGAAAACTAGACAGTATGTTGCATGATTCAGGGTTCTCAAAAGTAACACTGGAAAGCCTACCAAACAAAAATGTATTTAACAGTTCAACGTGTTTTACACTGAAACACTGCCATGACTTTTTCCACCCAAACGTGGAACATACCTTGGTTATTTCATTACCCTAGCAAGGAAAAATAAGGCCCCAAATATGCTGTTATGTCCTTTTGAACCAGTCCCAGATACGTAACATTGTGAGATTGAGAGTTAAACCCAGATAATTTGCCTTAAGATATCACAAATGTCTTAACAAGGACACTAAGAGATGAACACGTAGTTATTTAAAAATAATTACTATAACCCATATATTATGGATGACTTTACCTAAAAAGCTGTGTAAGTCAGAGAAAAATACAATGACAATCTTGCAGTATGTGGAGTTAAGAACAAAGCAATAGTAAGAACTCAGGATATGAGCTAGCTGGACCTCTATTCTCTATCTAAATATTGCAGGTCCCGAATTTGCCACCTCACAATTCTGTCTGGTGGCCACCGGTTTCTCCAGCAGACAAGATGACAAAGAATTGTTCCCTACTCATTTTCTGCATGTCACTCTTGCTTTTAAGAGATTTAATAGGATCCTAAACTTAGTCACCTCTTTTCCAAGCTGAAGAGTCCTGTTGTGTTGTTCGTTCCACAAAACCTCCTTCACATCTGGGAGCTCTGCTCAGATGTGATGACCAACGAGTAACAATACATATTACATACTTACAGTTAACATGTCTATGGAGCAAAATCCACTGTAGCAGTCTTTCACTTCAGAAGCAGAAACAATATAGAAACGAGCAAGTTTGTTAAAAAGAAATTAAAGGGACCATTTAAAAGGGAAAAAATGTTCAGAAATGGCACACATTTATCTAATAGTTCTATTTGGGCTCCAAAAGATGACACAATTTAAGGAGAATGACTTCAGAAGGATGTAATGGACCCATACCACTTAAGTGGAAGAGTAGAGGAGATAGTTTTACGTCCAATCAGGTCCAAATAAAGAATATAGCAAAGAACAAATGATAGATCAAATAAAGGAAAAAAAAACCCACCACACAAATAACCAAAAAATGACCCACAAAACTGAACCACACAAACTGCAGTCAAAGACTAAAAGTTATCCTGCTAAAAGGTCTAAAGAAAAAATACCAATTTAAATACATAAAAAAATAGGGAGTCTGAGTGTCTGTTAAAGCCAAGAGGAGATTAACTTACAAAGGAGCATGTAAGGATGATAAGGCCAAAGCCTAAAAGCTCAGTGAGCTGACACATACACCACACAGCAACTTAGGAAGTTTCTGAAGCCAGAGAGGACATGGTGGAAGTCCTGTCTCAAGTCAAAATGTCATATAAATACATTACAGAACAAATCAACATGAATGAACAATAATAAATTGCTGGGATCAGCTGGTGCTCTCTCAAACTTCTGAAGGAGCTCAGGTATGAAATAGCTAACCATTAACTGTAGTGCGTAACTAATTGCCTAAAACTGATGTAGTTCTGGGGTAAATGTACAGGGTTTTTTTTTAAAGTGATCTGGAATGATGCAGAAATCCGCAAATGAAGAGGTCTGATGTTTGGGACAAGAAGATTGATAGAAATTATAATAAAGAATCGATAAACTTGACATATTGACAGAGTCTTCATATTAAGTCTTAATTCTCTGGGAATCTCTACTAGATTTGTAGAATTATTATGGATCTGAAAAGGAAAATACAGTTTATATAGTCTATCTGGAGTTCCAAAAGCTTCCCATCAAATCTATCACCAAAAACTTTAAAAGTTGTCATAAACTAAGAGGAAAATCCATTAATGGACAGATAACTGGTTAAAAGGCAGGAAAAGAAAGACAAAACATTAAAATTAGTCTGCTATAAAGGGGCCAGGGAGGTCACCAGTGGAGCCCCACAGAAATCTTTTAGGGCCTGAACTCTTTAATGCATTCATAAGTGGCCTAGAGAAAGGACAAATAACGAGACAACATTCACTGCTGATACTATGCTATTCATGGTAGTAAAAACAAAAGCTGTATGTCTTTACTGAGGCAGAGTATCAGAACATCATGAAGGGAAAAAATAACTACATTAAAATCTGGAAATGGGTCAGATCAAACAAGATAAAGCTCTGGTCAATGTCCTTAAGTGACAGAGAGGCAACATATCAGCTGGAAATGATGAAGATGGAGCTGTGTCTGTCTGCTGAGATCATCTCCCGACGCACGGTGCATTTGACCAGCACAGGTGGGACAGGAGTCGTGCAAGGCCCTGCTCGGACCTCAGCAGCAGTGCAGTCACCTGTGCAGTATGACCCTGTGTTGGAACTACAGCCTGCAGCCTCTTCATGCCACTTCTGAAAAAGCTTCGCCGAAGCAGCCGAACGTCCAGCCCTCCCAGCCTTCCACCACCACACCCCATCACCACGTCACAGCACAGACTCCACTGAGGAGGATGCTGTATGTTCACAATCACACACAGCTGCTCCCTCTCTCAGAGCTCAGTACCTGAGTGCTTTGATTTATACTGCGAGCATTAAAACTGTGCTAATAATCAAGGCACTGACCGTGAGGCACATGAGTTAACCCTGCATTTACCTCCAATCCATAATCAAAATATGAATGACCAACAACTTATTCTTACTTCCACGTATTTAGCTGCAAGAGGGATAAGGTGTTGGTGCACTTCTTACTCCAGGCTTATTTTACAGCCCATGGGACAACAGGTATCACCAAAAGGTGATTTAGCTGATCCTAAAATAAGTCATCGACCATAAGAGCAGCCGAAGGTAACTAGCTCAGTTGTCTCAAGATAAGTAAGATGAATTCCACCCTAACTATACTAGCATCACAGTTAATCATCGTTATTACATGGACCAACCAAGCACGGAGATGTACTGTGCCAGGATCCTGCCCTCAGGAGTTTACAGCCTGAAAAGTCCAGGCAGGTGAAGGAGAGAGAAAACGGGGAGTATATTAACACATAAGCAACTTGGTGGAAGTATGACAGAGCCATCTTTTGGGAGAAAGGATTCTGAAAGTAAGATACGATTATTTTGTATACATTGTTAATCAATTCCTCCCATCTCAAAAAAAAAAAAAAAAAAAAAAAAAATCCCAAACTGAAACCAAAAGGAAACTGCTCAGAAAGAGGAGAAGCAGGGAAGAAACTACAGTGCTAGGAAGATAACCATGCAAAACATTTCCTCAGAGAACCATGAAGTGAGGAACCAAGACTGGTCTTAATTTGTCAAGCTCTTTAGAAATTGCCATCACAGTAATGCCAAGAATATGTTTAAAAGCTACAATGCCGAGCACTCCAAGTATCAGTGGATGAAGAAAAGACAGTTAAATCAGGTTTTTTGACAAAGGAGTAAAGCAAAGCGTAGAAGGAAACTGAAAATATTTTTTCTTTTTTTTTTCTTTTTCCAAAAAATATTTTGAGACTAAGTTTTCATTGTTGTGACTACAAGTGCAAACAGGAATCACATCCAATGAGCCAACATTCACTTAAGATTTAATGTGGTGTTTGAGAACCTGCAAAAGCAGAAGGGTGAAAAAAATGTAAAAAACAGTAGTTAAGATAACAATGAAAATGATGGTATGAAGCAGATCCAAAGAGTTAAGTCAGCTTCATAACATGATTTGTACTCTATTTTCCTTTGCTTATTGTTACTTTCAAACTACAATCAAGTTATTGTCATACCACTGAATGATGGAAACCTTGCCAACTACTTCAAAACTGACACGTTTTCTGATGCAGTGAACATTCCCAGAAGACATTTCCCCTCATTTTAATACAGAACCCTGTCAGATCCACAGAGCTGAATGCAAAAAAAAAAAAAAATAGATAAAGGATGTGTAGCTATAATAGACCTCCCCCTACTAGTCAACTTTGGAATAAAAGACGATCAAAAAAGACTCAAAGATCCAGTGCTAGATTAATGCAAATATCTGCCTGTTTGCAAGTGTACTTTTTGATTAAACTGGCATACATCAAGTACAATTAGAAAGGTTATTTATAACTAAGAAATACATAATTCTGCATTTTAATGAGGGTGACAATTACAGCCAACAGTTGCTAATTAACATTAATCCTTTTGCACTGCAAGCCAGAATTTCCCAATATGATTTTCATTGTCAGCAATGGACACACCGAAGTGTTACCACAAAGCAGCTACTAGGTTGGCTGCTTTGACACAAATAGGTGTTCCTGTTACACACAGTGAAGAAAAAGAAGCTGATGATGTGTAAAATTCGATAACCTCAGATGTAAACACAGAATGTCATTTCAAAATTTACTTGATGTCTACAAGATGAAATATAATCAAGGCTTATCATTTTCATGGTTGAACCCAATTCCAAGCTTCCCAAGAGCCAGGCTTCACAGGTGAAATCTGATTTCAACACAAGCTTGAAATCTCCCATTGTTAAATCTGGTTTTGATCCCAGTCATGTGTTCACATCTGCATTTCACCCCTGAGACTGCAAAGCTTTTAGTGGTTGTAACCTAACAGTGTAGATAAGGAGTAGCTTTTGCCCAGCCTGTATCAGTTTCTGAAGCAAAACTCTGGAGCAAGGACTGAGGACAGGAATGATTACTATCAATTGATTTGCTACTGTGGTATAGCTTTATTGGAAATTTTTGTCTTACACTGATTATCAAGAAAATTTTGGCTCTCATCTTCTAAAATTAATACATTTCTATTCATTGATCAAAAATTTCTCTGTAATTAAATGTCACGTCTATAATAACTGTTGACCTAATTAAACACTCCTATTTCTTATATCTGTGATCCTGTAAAAGAGAGATGATTTAGATTTGCTATGCATGTCTTTCCGAAATAGAACTTATCTCTGTGTTAGCCTCTCAGCCATCGTCTTTTCAGACAGAAGCACTAGAAAACTGTAGCAGTCTCTTTTTTCTGCCAGTGTTTAACAGCAAGAGAGACCTGGTCCAAACACCATCGGGGGCAGAAGATCACAATGCAGCCAGTAAATAAAGCCTCTAGAAGAGTGCTGAGGTGCTCATCATCTGGGTCAGGCAATTGGAGTGGGATCAATGTCAGATATAAGTAAATGAGAAGGCAGAAAAGGAGAATTGTGAGAACTAAGCAAAGAAACCTATAATGCACTTCTTACAAAGCGCTGTAAAATTCACATTTATTTTGTATGTATGAGATAGATGGGTTATTTCTACATACAGAGGTGCCCAACTAAAATCAAGATAAGTGATATTAATGTCCTATGGTCAGTATTATTGAACCTCGAAAGCAATAAACTATGAGTCGATAAATATTACATTTGCAACATAGTTAACATTCTTCTACTGTCTCTGGCACTTATTACACATTGTAACCGCAAGTCTACAATACATTATTCATATTTGGGGTGTCACTGAGTGATGGATTGCTGTAAGAGAGGCTGTCCTTTAAATAAATCAACAAATAAAAATGCAAATGTTAACATTTTCAGCCACAACTTTTTCCATCTTGAATGGGGAATGAAAATTTCACATTATATCGACAGCCAGCAGAGAGAACAATTAACAACCTACACTGTGAATAAGAGAGATTAATTTGCCAATGTCTGGTTTTATCACTTGCATATGGAACTATATTGGACTTTTTGTGCTGCTGGCTTTCTCAGGGAGTAGGCAGAACTTGTGTCTCCTACCACATTCAGCACCTAACTCACCACTCCAAACACACTTTTAGTCCCTTTACATGTTCCTAAGTTAGGTCTGGTATGAAAGTTTTCTCCCCATCCTCCTTTTGAATCTGGAATAATGTCTGATCTGAAGGGGTGCGAGGGGGAATCCACTTCCTTGGCAGCACTCGCTCAGACTCTGCAGTAGAAGGAACTTCATAGTATTGTCTTAAGAGCAGAGCCGGATTTAAGCCTCCAACATGCACAGATCTGAAAGGCAACTACTGCACAAGGAAGGCAAAAGCTTAAATCTCATCACTGTCGTATTTCCTAACACTCAGCATAACAGATCTACTCTAGACTATTCCAGTGTGCATTATTAAGTATACAACTCTGCACATTATATTTTACATCAGATATTAATTTGCTTAAAAGTCCCTGAGTACACATTCACCTGAGATGTGCTGGGCAATTGGGTAAATAGTTTTGTTTTTAAAATGTCCCTAAACACAAATTTACACAATACAATCTGTTTATGAAAACTCCAACAGGCCACTGTAGTCTAACAGATAATAACACAGCTTGAATATAGTATTCATATTGCAGGAACTTCTGAATCACTTATTTTAATGGCTACAAGAAACTTCACTCCAAGACAATGCATTCAGCTAGCAATAAAGCTCTGATTTAAAACGGCAACAAGAAAACACAGGCTTAATGCTGAAATCCCAGACTATCACTCAATCCCTTAATTTACCTAACTGTTCTTAAATTCACTTCTTAGATGCCTGAAGTGAAAAATGTAAAACTGTTACAGGAGAATTATCTGTTTCCATGGTGAACAGAACAACCTTTGCCTATGCCTTTTTAAGTGCTTGATTATCTGCAGTGTTACAGGACTTATGTGCCAAACCCAACTCTACAACTGCTTCTGCGTGGGGAGAGCCTGACGACTGCACCAGGACTGTAATCAAATTAAATGCTCTTTCACTAGGAACAATTTGCAACATAAAACCCAAAAAGCTTAGGACTTTGATTTAGAGCAGCTTCACTTCTGCTTTGCAACACAACACTTGCTTTGCTGAAATCAGTACCCGATTACACCTAAGGTAAGAAAGATCTGGTTTATGTAAAAACTTCTTCCTTGCTAAATGAAAGCGTACAAATGCCACTGCCTTCCTTTTCCAGCTCTCTCCCAGCTCACAGCCCAAACCAAAACCTCTTCAGCTATGAAGAAGGCATGCCTAATCACCAAAAAGCTAACATTAAAAATAGTCAGAAGAGCTATGCTTTATAGGGGCAAGGAACAAACTTACTCTTTCAAATTTGCCTACTGCCAGCCTCAGGGCTGTGATTTTTTCTTTCCCAAATACACCAGCTTTTGTCTAGGTACATAAGCACATGGATTAGAAAAGCTTTCTGGACCTGCTGTGACCACAGCCTGAAGGGGCTTATGCAGGTACAGACACTGGTCTTAAGAACACTGGATAACCAAACATGCAATGCTTGGGTAAATTCCAAAAAAGCAGCAACAGGCATGCATAAAAGCATAATGGGCAAACAAATCCACTATTAGCCCAACTCAGGATGCCACATAAAGAAATGTTATTTTTCTTTTGGAGACATTACTGAAACCACTTTGTGCTCATTCACCCTGCAAGTCCAGGCCTTCTACAGGTCTAGCACTAAGACTCTCAAAGCACAACCTCCACCTTTCAGGGACTCGTTTTTCTTATCCCAGACGTGTTTCACTCTGAGAGGGAGAAAAAAGCAGGACTGCAGCGCTTGTTCCTTAAGGAGGAGGTAGCTGTAACACGCTGAAGCCTGCGGCTGAGCCCTGCCAAGACAGGCTATCAAGCCAAGGCATCTTCTACCTGCCATGCCTGCTTACCCAGCCAGCTCTCCCCAGAAGCTCTGCTAGCACCCTGGTGCCTCGTGCTGGCAGGGAGCTTCTGCCGCCTTCCAACACCTTCTCCCTGGCAGGCTTTCCACTGCTGCTACTGCCGGGTGCCAGGGTTTGTGCTAGTTAAAGCTGGCACAAACATGAGTTGAATCTAGTCCTATAAATTTAAATAGTCAAAAGTAATTAGGTTTACACGTACTGCCGATAAATAAATTTGCTCTCAGGCTAGGGCTTTGTGCTGCAAGTTTCGAGCCTGTGCCAACTGTTGTGGTTAAGCTGCTACCTCCCCCCCCGCCCCAAATCACAGATTATAACAAACATGCTGACAAACCCTAACTTCAGTGGCACAAAAGCAGCAATAATTCTCAATATTGATTAATTTAGTTAGTTAAACCTGCAGTCTAAGCTTATAACCATTCAGTGATAAATTGAGACTGACCTGCTGCCCAAGCAGGTTTCTTGATGAAGGATAGGATCAGCTTTAGGTCTCCACAGAAATACTTGTCCATTTACCATTTTCAATTAGAGAAGGCCATGAGTAAGGGAAAGCACAACATGGCTGCTTAAACTGGTCAATTATACTTACAGCACCAACAGAGAGAAAGCAAGCAAGGAAGCGTGGGAAAGAGCACCCCAGACATGCAGGATTTTTCAAAATTTGTCATCAACTGGTAAAATAAACCTTTAAGGATGACAGCTAATCAGACTCCTTTTACTGATCGCTTTATCTGATATGATTTCTAACAGCATATTTCAACAAATATTTTACTCCCCTCTGTGGAAAAGAATGGACCATCAATCCTCTTGAATAAAATTCCTCTTTCTGAGCAGTTGCTGTAAGATGTGAATAATTATATCTACTCTTCAGTGCTTGAATGGAATCTCAACTTATCACTGTTAGACAGTATCAAGCAGTATCTTTACAGATTATTTATCTGATATTATTGGCTTGCAAAGGTAACTCTTGCTTCTAAAAGAAATGCTTAGGCAATCTTGTAGTTTCTGTTTGTTTAAACATGCAGTTACTTTTGGGAAGCAGAGCCCAATCCATCCCAGTTCTTAAATCCTCCCAGAATTATCATCCCTTCCTTCAGAAGGGGGAAAAAAAAAAAAAAAAAAGTGTTTCCATAGCAAGTAAGTACAAATTTGTCAATATTGATAGTGGTTTTTCACCTATTATATATCACAAGTTCTCTCAGAAGATAGAAATAAACTGCCAGCTGCTTCCAAGAATACAGGGATGATATCAAGCATACATTTTCCTAGGCCACTGGGCCAAGAGAAGATTAAAACTGACTCAAGCCCTCTCGTTCTTCAAGAAACATTTAACTCTTCTTATGAATGGTCATACGTTCTTTTCACCCCACTGCACAAAGTCATCTAATTAGTGGTGTAAAATTCGTACTTCAACCTGCATTTACTTTGTTGCTTAACTAAAGATTTTATTATGAGAAAGTGTGGGACATGATAAAGAAAAGCAAGGATTATATTCTGTTCTTCAAGGCACCTAGCACCAGAATTGCAATCCTGCCTAAAGAAGGCAAGTTGTTTTAGACTTCTCAGTGCAACAACAGCACTGCTTTCTTCACTGGAGCAGAAGTGATAATGTTGCTTTTCCAGTGCATTTAGTGCAGATATATAGTATAATCATGAACTGCTGACTTAATGCGATTTTGTTGGTTTGTCATTAAACATAAAATAACTCTGGTACAAAACATTTTAAAAGAAATGCCATTTGATAAAATATGGAGAGCGGGGCAAATACAGAGGGATTAAAATCTTCAAATGAATATTAAATCTAACAGGCGTTAACATCATCCATTCAAATTATTTACAAATGTATTTAATGTGTCACGACTTGGAACATAAAAACTTTCTGTTCAAAATCTAAGTAAAATTAAAATGTTAGAACTTGGCATATTCCTGCTTTTCTTATTTTAACAGGCAATTTAAAGCTTACTATAAATGTCAAAAGGATACAGCAGTTTTGAGTTTATATTATCCAGCTCGTGCTAACATGAAATATCATAGAAATTCAGCCACTTCCCTGCATCTAGGAGAGTTTGATGGTTGCATTTGCAGAGCATTAGATCAGAGGTTACCTAGCAGCTTACCGTGAAGAGCCATGCTGGATTGGTGATGTGGCTGTGGTTGTAAGCTCTTTTCTGTTGCCTATCAGCACAGGAGACGTGGCTGCATCCTTCCTAGGTCCTGAAGTTGTTCCTATGGAATGAAGAGAAGATGTGCCAGACATCAGAGGCTAGTCAGTTTTGGACAGATGTTTCA
The DNA here is from genome assembly GCF_000691845.1 of Merops nubicus. Taxonomy (NCBI): domain Eukaryota; kingdom Metazoa; phylum Chordata; class Aves; order Coraciiformes; family Meropidae; genus Merops; species Merops nubicus. The sequence goes on along the minus strand of NW_008593863.1, from coordinate 43,307 downwards.
TGATTCTGTATTATCACAGAATACCAAGACTAAAAGTTGCAGCATTTTTGGAGTGCTATATATACACAGTTCAGGGGCAATCATCAGTTGGCAGTACTGTGCATAGCATGCATTTCAGGGCCACACAATCAAATGTGTAGAATAAGTCACACTCTACAGCCACCATCTTACTGCCTAAAGTCTGACAGACTTGCAGTGTTGTCATTTCTCATAGTGGTCTGCAGGATTCAGCTTGTTTCACAGATGCAGTTCTCATGACATGCTACAAGATGTTAGCTTCCCAAGTGTAAATATCACTATAACAGTATTTTTCTTTAAATAAAATAGAACTGCTAGTCCATTCCTTCTTATCCCTCCCAGTAACTCTTTAATTACAAGATAACCAAGGGTGAAAGGTGAGGTCTGGAGGTCATGCAATCCAATCTTCCATTCAAAGCAGGACCAACAAGATCAGGTTTAGGGCAATTGTCCAGTTATGTTTTCAATTTCTCCACTTCTCTGGGCAACAACTCTGGTTCCAGTATCTGACCACCTTCCGAGTGAAAAATGTTTTCTGTATAGCTATTTAGAATTTCCTGAATTGTAACATTTTCTCATTGTGTCTTGCTCTGTTGCTGACATCTTCCAAGAACAGTCTCATCTCTTCTTCTCTACACCCTCTCCTTAGGCAGTTGAAGAGAACAGGAGGATGTATACTGAATCACGTCTTCTTAGGGCTGAACACCCCCAGCTTTCTCAGCCTTTCCCAGTAGGTTATATGCTCCAGCCCTCTGATTGCCCTGCTTGCCTCTGCTAGACTTCCTGCAGCTTGTCAATGTTCTCCTTGTCCTGTGGAACCCCAAACTGGACATAGCGCACTACAGATACAGCCTCATTAGAGCCAATCATAGAGAAGTGTCCCTTCATCAACCTTCTGACCACACTTTTGCAGTTATGGCCTAGTATGAGGTCTGGTTACTTCCTCATACAGGCACACTGCTGACTGTTGTTTCACTTGCTGTTCAGCAGGATGTACAGTTCTTTTCTGGCAAAACTGCTTTCCAGGTTGTCAGCACCCAGTTGGTCCTGTTAAAGAGTTTGGTCCAACACAGTTGAAGAAACTGGCATTTCCCTTTACTGAAGCCAAACAGGTTTCTCTCAGACCATTTTCCCAGCCCGTTAGGGTCCCTACCCTCCAGCATATTGACTGCTGCCCTAGGTATGTTACCTGCAGCCGTGCTGAAGGTGTATATCTTGATCAATTGTCCAGGTTGCTAGTGTTAAGCAACTAACCACTAGCAATTGGCTTGCGCTAGCCCAGTGACAACCCTTTGAGGCTGGAAGTCCAGCCAGTTTTCCACCCATCTTCCAACTTTCACCCACCTATCTGAGAAGCTCTAGAGATAGGAATTAGTTTGACAGCTTGCATACAGGTAGTTAGAAGTAAGCAGAATAGGCAAATCATGAGTAATCTGATCTACTACACAAAAGCCTGTGGGGTTGGGCTTTTTTAATCTAGCCTAATTAGCTCTGTCCGACCAACATTGCTTAATTAAACAGTAAAAATAGGGAAAACTACAAGTCTCAGCAAAGTTTAAAGTCAAATTAGTGTTTAGCTCTTTAAGTAATTCTGTCATGTCCAAATATTTCTCAGCTCTGTGAACAGCAACATTATCTATGATCCATGCTGAAACATGAAGAAACCCAAAAAGGCTGTAATTCCAGCTTCAGCATAAAATTTACAGACGTCCAAGGGATTCACATTTTATAAAATACTGCACTGATTTAAGATTTATACAAAGATATACAATATAGTAAATCCACACATTTTAAGGTGTATTCTAGGGAGTCTGAGAAAAAAAAATACGTTCTCATCGCCCTGCTATAATGCATTGTGCTTCAGTACTATGCAATGAAAAAACATCACCTAACAAAGAGTTAATTATTTGTGACAGAACTCTTACAAATATCGTGTTGATTGTGTGTCCCTGGTAACTTGACAGTGTGCCAGTCCATGATGAGAAGAGTGAGTATGCATATAAAGACTGGAAGCATCTTGCTTAGACTTCTGGCTTTATGATTGAATAAGAGATATTTAGAAGTCATTTCACATGACAGTGGAATGAGGCAGCTGGATTTTAAGAAACTAATACCAAAGTAATAAAAACCTGGTGATCATGGGAGAATATATTCAATTCCTAATATAAAAAAAGGCTGGCACACTGTCAACATACCACATTGATAGCAAAGCAGACGTATTTCTAAGAAAAAGGAAATATATGGACTCGGAAGTGGCCAATACAGCCTCAAGGGGACTGTTCAAAGACCCAAGTTTGAAAATATTACCAGGGCTAGAAATAAAAAACAAGAAAAGGAACTAAGCAGGAATATACTGAGGCTGTTAGCCTGCACAGATATAAAACAGGGGTAGCAAGAAATCCTCAATAAATGAATATATAAAAAAATAGGTTTAAAAATATGTATTGAAAAAGGCATGCCAGTCAGCTGAGGGAAAAGAAACACCAAAGGGCAAGCAGGTCTATGAATACATGAAGAAGATTAACTCAATAATGATCTTAAAATGGCCAGGTTACCACTAATTTTAAAATATACTATGAGGAAAAATAAAAAAAAAAAAAGACTATTGGCAAGCAGGAGATAATGAAGACCATGTTGATGTATAATACCTGCCCATATAAAGCTGATGAAATTACCACAGGGGTGGAAGGGGGGGGTGGCGGGGGAAGATACAAATTCTTTAGTCTGAAGGATATATATTTCAGGGCGAAAGGGAATTAGTTAATGAATTTATGAAGTGACTGGTAATTATTTATGAAAAGTCATGGAGAACTGAGGTGATACAAATGACAGCAAATTAATTAGATTTGCAGGTGTTGGAAGACAGTATGAGACAGGAGACCTTGCAGATGATCTAGAGAAGCAAGAAACCTGGAAAAAGAATAGACACAGTCACCCCTGGAAAAAAAAAAAAAGCTCATATATGGTGTGATAATCTAAATGCTGACTCAAATTGAGAGAACCTGAAGTAGCAAAGAATAGCAAAAACCAAACTAGCCGTAACCTTGCAAGTCAGGGTACTCCCCAAGCAATTATAGGTATCTTCTAAATGGTAATGTTAAGAATACTATTTTCAATTTGATTAACTTGGTGTAAGAATGGCTTATAGTAGATTAAAGACTCTTTTGAGCAAATTCAAATAGCTGCATATTGCTGCTTGAGAAACAGACAACCAAAACATGAAGGAAGTGGGGAAATAAAGCAGTCTACATTTTGAAAATGTAAACACTAAAAAATAAGAAATACAGCTGAAGCTGGTTCAAGCAGTAATGGGATGAAAGTAAGCAATGGGAAATCTAGGTTGATAATCATGAAAGAAATCTTTATTAATTGAATAATACTAATATTCATAATACTTAACATTTATATAGTACTTCACATCTTCAAAGCGCTTCACTAATATTAACTAATTGCTCTACTCAATTGTAGGAAAGAGTCTTCCCTCAAGGGAATAAGTTCCAGATCCTGAAACCCTAAGAAGCTACATTAGAAACGCTACTGAAAAACAAACAATATAAGAAAAAATCAGCCCCTGGAAAAGTACAGATGCTATGAGAGAAAATAATTTTCTTTCTTTGGCTTTTTCTTTAACATATGGAAAGGAAAGCTGTGCATGCTATACAGTGTCATGCAGATGTTATGTACCCAAACAAGATAGAAAGGGAAAAATATTTCTTTTTCTGTTTCAATGCAGAGATATTTCAGGAAAGGTGTGAAGAGGAAGACTGAACAGAGGCACAGAGAAGTGCACAATATTGCCGAATACAATGGATAGAATCTAGTTTAGTTTCCCAGCCCAAAAGCAAAATTTCCCAGGGCAGAAAGAGAGAGAAACACACATTTCTGTACTTCAGCACTTTTTAACTAGGCAAGTTGTTAGATTTTAGTACAAACTGACATAGCTGCTGGTGACACCAATAAAAACAATTTACTGCTGAAAAGATCTAAGACGCGAGGATTAGTTTGTCTGCTTAAAGTTTTGCTGGTAAAGCTAGAAAAGTTTGGCTACAAGACACAAACACCTGCTACAGCACAGGAATAAAAATCAAAGAACAAACAAGAAACAAGAGACAAAAAGCATCAGTGAGAGAACAAAAAGCTGAGTGCCTAAGCTGACCCAGTAAGCTTCTATCCTGAAAAGAGAGCAGAAGTTTCCCTTCCACTCCGTGAGGTGATAGGAACAGGTTAGCAATGCTCTCCTCCCCAGTACTAAACCTCTGCCGGGAAAAGGAAAAGGGGGTTTAGTAGGAAATCACCCTTTCCAAACTCACTGAACTCACAGTAAATGAGCAGTCCTGAGGGCTATATATCCTTTCACCATTCCAGCACAGAAATGGTTTCCTGATTAATCATTTTACCTTCTAAAAAAAAATAAAAACAACCCAAACAACCCAATCCGAACACAAACCAACCAAAACAAACTCTCTAAGAAAACAACGGTAGGTAAGACACCACCAAATCTGCTACAACTGCTTATGTTGCTGTGGAGGGACACTATCATGAGATGCTCCATCTCCCAGATACACGCACCATTCCCAGTGGTACAGTGAGCCCAAAGACTCACATTCAGTTCTGGCACTGCACTAAGGTATGATGGAGACAATCCCCATCCTGAAGAATATACAATTTAAATCAGCAAGACAGATCAAGGCAAATATAAAAAAAATAAACCTCTGAGGCAATAGGCTAACATCTGACTGTCAAGTTTTCAATGGACATCCTTCTGTACACCGTACCCAGCACTGATGTTTTCTGACCAAAAGGCCACCTTAAGGTATACGGCTAAATAACAAAAAGTTTCATGCCTCAAGATGACATAATTCCCCTTCCCCACACTGCATGACTTCACTAGAGCTCAGGTAAACACACTGCAGTAGAAGGTTCACTTTGTATTGACACAACAGGCCTGAGAAAGACCCCCAGGCTTGCTGGCTCAGCACTCAGACACAGAAAAGCAAATACCATATTTTTTATAAAGATCACCAGGGAAAAGAATGTTAGCATCCCTCATTTTATTTTTTCAAGATGCTATATAATTGCTTCCTAATAAAAATATAAATTCTGAAGCAGAAATTCCAGGTCAGCAACCAGTTGGGAAGATCCAGCAGAAGCAAGGGCAATCATATAGCTAAGTCCAGAGCTAACTAGAATGAAGAAACTTTGTGCCCTGGTGATCCCCAAAGATGGAAAACACTTTACAAGTATGTCTGTATGCTTGTTAAAGGAGTCCAAACATATAACAGAGGGAAGCCAATTAAAAATGTACTAAATACAGAAGACTTCAACTTCAGTGATAAGTGCTAGGTAATTTGCTTTGTGATAAACAAGCCATTCAAATCAGTAATAGACCTGAGGTTGTTCCACAGCTTGAAAGCATTTCTCTGAACTTTATCTGGTATCACAGCAAGTGCCAATGTTTGTAAGTTAAATTTTACCACGCAGCTCTGCATCTTCAAAGCCAGCAATCCCACTGTTTGTGAAACATACCCCTCATCTTCAGATGTTATGCTGACCACCACAGTCACTAAATCAGCATAGGTGCAGCTCCATTACTATGTACAATAGCCAGGTGTAGCCTGTGACTCTTCTAAGAACTACAAAATGAAATGAATGAATGAAGAAGAGGCCAGGTTGGATTTTTTTCCCCCAGAATCTATGGAAAACAAATTACTTTTGGGGAGACTATCCCTATCCAAGGAACAAAACCCATCATCCAACTGTGAAAAATCTCAATTTCATCACTACAGTATTGAAAAGAAAGGGGGAGAAGGAAGAGGAAAAAAGAAGAAAAAAAATAATGATAGCTGAAAAAAGAAAAAAAAAAAAAAAAAAAAACATAAAAGAAAACCATCAGTGAAAATTGCCCCTGAAACTTTGCAGAATTGTAACGGCTTTCTCTTGCTTAAATTGATTGGTGTAGCAATGTTATAAAATGACTATTAGGATTCATTGTGCACAACAGAAAGTGTGAAATGTCAGCAGACTATACAGCAAAAGTAATGGGTCCTGAACCCCTGTTAGTCAAAAATGATTTTGTTTCAAATTAGAAATTGATTTTTTTGGACACAAGCCCTTTACAGGCTTCCAACTTTTGTAGCTGTGCCTTGGAAGAGATTAACCTCAGCCACTGTTTGGGTCCAGGCTGATGATACCCTTTTGAAAGTTTCTTCACAGGGACTGCTTTTTAATGTTGGTACGGTCTTAACCAATAACACAAGTTATTTGTTCCTTTGAGAACTGCACCACATTTCTTCTCATTTTACCATTTTCTTTATTTTTATGCTGACATATACGGCAAACTGGCTGACAAGTTAAAATAAAAAAAAGCTAGCTCATAATTGAACCAAGGATTATGTTCAAAGCTCAGCAGTGAAACATCCAAGCTGCTTTTGTTCCCAACCTTTTCTCTTCCTAAGAAAGGCTGCTTCTCTGCTCCTTAAGTGGAGCTGCTAAGCTAAGAGCAGGATAGATTCTAGCTGTACAGACATCCCTGTGTGGCAAAATATCAGGTTGTGATGGTGGAGCCATTACTGGGGAGGAAAAGAGTGTGAAGAAGATTACATTTCAAGAACAAGTCCCACTGCACTTATTCTCTTTGCTTGCTGGGAAAGTAAAAAGAATTGTTGAAGTAGCTTTTTGAGATTAAAGGGCTATTTTTTCCCTTCCATCAGGAATACCAGCCAAGAAGATGGCTTGTTATTTATAAGGCTTTCTATGCTTTTTATTATTTTAAATGTAGCTACCTTCTCTTGGGTTGTTTTAAGCAACTTGCAGTCCTCTCCCTCTAATTGCTTATTTTACTGATATGCTCTTGAACACATATACAGTTTCTCAATGCCATCAGCACACATATGCCCCTGTGACACAGTATGTTTCCACTTACCTTTCCTTGACATGCTGCCTTCCTTCTTTGTTTGCTTCAGAAGGGCTCGTCCATCTTCCACATTTGCACCAAACCCAACCATTTTCTGCCCTGAACTGCTCCAAACACTGCTCCCTGGAGTTCTGGAGGCTTTGCTTACTGGAGGTGTCCTCAGAAAATAATCTTCATGTTTCAACACTGGTAGACTGGGTGGGAAGAAAGATCATGCTATTACATCATGCATTCAGCCCTTTTAACACTGCACCAGCCCACTCCCCCACTTTCACTCTCCCAAAACATCACCACCATGCTGCTGGTTGAGCTCTCGTTGAATCCATTTACAAGACGTAACAGCAGGGTGCCTAAGGATTGAAGAGTTATCAGAATACTTTAGCAGGAGTCTTTGGTTATCAGCAGCTAGCAGCTTTCTAACAGTTATATTTGGAGTTTTGTGGCACTTGGCACCTTCCCAAAAGCATAAGATTCTGGATTTCCTGAGTGGTTAGAACAGGACAAGTGGGATGAAGATACAGCAAGTACATTGTCCAGCACAGTCCAGCAAGGTTGAAAGAAGGAGTAATTTAAGAAATGCTCACTTTGCTGGGATAAAATGGAAACAGAGATTACGTGAAAGTCGTTTGCAAAAGAGAAGTGGATCATTGAATCATAGAATCATTTGGGGGTTGGATTCGACGATCTCCAGAGGTTCCTTCCAACCCCTAACATTCTTTGACTTAGGCTAGAAAGGACCTTAACTAGATGATCTTTAAGATCCCTTCCAATCCAAACCATGCTATTATCAACAAGTTCAAACTTGAACCTCACACTGCCAAGCCCCCACTAAACCAAGATCCTAAGCTCAACTACGTCTTTTAAATACCTCCAGGGATGGTGGTACATGGATTCAAGAAGAAAAGGAATGAGAAGAGATGACACAAAAAGAGATGAGATAAATCAACAGAGCAGGATAGAGAATGAGCAGACTCGTGGGAGAGTATCTGATGCAGCGAGTGCAGGAGTTTAAGTAGAGTAAGAAAAGAGAAAGCTAACCAGAATCAAGATGAGCTTCAGCACAGAATCGTAAGCACTGCACAAATAGACAGGATGTAAATTCGGTGATTTGGAACATGCATGACTTCAGTCTCTGCAGACACAGGCAATCACTAAACATTCTGGGCAGACAGGAGGCTACGGAGATCCATCTTCCCAGTAAAGACAACCTACTGTTTTAAAAATTCTGCTCTCTGAGAAACAACCACTACTTTGAATGAGGATTCCCAGCATGTATACATCATTAGCAATTAAAAACATTAAAAAAAAATCTTTGGATTATTCACATAAAAGAATACAATTCATTCTAAGATTAATTACACCTCTCTCCTTGCAATCATGGGAGTGACATATAGCTTTCCTAAGTTAACAGAAGATTACATAAATCTTTTTCTTATTCAAGCACCAATTTTACATAGGCAACCCAAAGACTCCCACTGAATTTGTATTATTTGAGATACACTTTGTGGAGGTTGATTCATAAGAGCCTTTTAGCTGAAAGGATACACTACTCAAGTTACTGCACATCTGAGGAAAAAGTAGGTATCTGATGTTCCCATCAGAAAATGATAGCTAAATTAAAAGTTTCAAATCAATGTGCTGTATAAGCCATTGTTTAATAGGGCCCACTGCGTCTGTTGGACAATTAGTATTACTACTGTATTATTAATGCAGAACAGTATATAATGGCTTATGACCTGTAATAACTGGCTGAAGTGTTGGATGAAACTTCTCTGAATAACCTCCGTTTACTTTAGGGCTTCAAACTCTGTGGCCACTAATAGTATTGCAAAGTGTAATTAAAATTTATGGTGGACTAAATTAGTATCTTATTTGAATTACATGAAATTATTAATCTATTAATTCCTGCAACCCAGAGTGCAGCAGGAGGTGGGTTTGAACCCTAATAACTGTTTAAAGTGGCTTACAGGTGTAACACTTGACCAGATTTCTCTAGTAATAAAGGACTTGATATTCCATTTTCCTGTATTTGGATGATTAACAGCATTTAAAAACACTGAGGTCGTCATTATTTGGATGCTTTCAGAGTTTTTAAAGTACATTTAATTACAACCTATTACAACCATCTTCTGGTGAAGTTAGTGACCTTTGACTTGTAGATGAGGAGTTGATGACTCAACTGGTTCACTGTAATACCTTTTTACATGGTTTGGTTACCTCTAGAATATTGAGTTCTGGTTTAGATAATGCTATGGCAAAGGCAATTCAAACAGAAACAACCACCAAGAGAAAGTTACAGAAACTAATTTATGAAGAAAAAACAAAAGCAAGGGTGTTTGCATTTATAGCTCAATAAACAATTAATTAGAGCCTGGTTCTTTAGTATTTAATGAAAGAAAGCTCACACTAAAGTTTTGCTCAAGTAAGGATAGAAAGTCCAATCTTAAAATGACAAACACTTAATCTGAGAGGTATGCAGACCAAGGGAGGAAAGGGATAATGCAGAGAGACAAAAAAATTAATAATTAACAATGTACCAAAATAAAACAAAGAAAACATAAGAGGAAAAAAAAAAATCTATTTCGGAACATAGTTATTTATTCACCTTTGTAAAATGACTAAAATGAATGATATGGCTATTGCAACCTGCAAAATTTAAAACTAGTATATGGTCCAAAGGGATCAGTTATGTATAGCTGGAGAGATTAAGTGACAAAACAGGTCCTTCTCTACTTTCAAATCCAGTAATCTGTTGTATCACTCAAATGCACCACAGTTAGTAGGACCTTACTGCAGGGCACCACAATATCCCATGAATTTTCAGGCTGTTCCCTGAAGCTACCTGCCAGAGAAGACTGTCTAAATAAAGACCTTATTAACCTACCTAACCTACATACTAGGGTAGGAGTTGTTGAGTAGCACCACCAGAAAAGCAGCAAGTCTCAGCCCTGCTTCCATA
>NW_008593863.1:20521-33386 GCF_000691845.1 Merops nubicus | reverse complement strand
ACAACACACCTTGAGCATTTGTTTCCACTCAGTCTGAGCCTCATATCGCGATATCCCTGCTGAGCATGAATGGCAAATTTTAAATGTCATTCAGGACCCACTGAATACTGCTAGTATTTGCATTCCTTAAAAAGTAGAAAAACATTAACCTTTTGTTTTATTGAATTAAAATGCCATGGAAATGCTGATGTAGTCTTCAGAGACTCAAATACTTTTACAAAGAAGAATAGCTGTCATTTATTAGACACAAAGAACAATTACTTGATAGGATGCTTTCTGACAAAAAGCAGATTGGTATTCTCATCATAGAAAAGGCATTGTAAAAAAACCCTGCACAGACCTCTGAGACTTGAATAATTTAAAGCTGCATTTGGTGCAATTTGAATTTTTCTTTAGGGAGGCAAAGTTAAATACCTTTAATTTGTTCTAATTATTTCAAATTTGCAAGTTAATTATGGCTGATCATTAAATAACAAAAAGGACTATCGTCTCCATAGAGTTTTACCTCCTACCCTCTGCATTACTTAAGCTAGATTTTAGTATGCATGAATTAACTTTCTAAATAATCACACGGTTTGACTAAATGGCTCAGTAAAATGAGCTCTGATCCTCAGAATAAGCATTAATGGACATTAGAAAGGCTATTGGGACCCATGTTACTTACATTATAAGTATTTTTAATGGGGTCTTATTTACTAATCTTTATGTACTGTTCAAGTTAGGGCACCATATAGATACATTATTCTGCTTTAATAGAGGAAAGTCAGTTCTTCAAGATACTAAAACAAATGTCCATTTAGAGCCAACTAAATTCATTTTTAAATTAATGCAGGAAAACTCTGATAGAATTTAACTTCTTTTAGCTGCTCATCCTGATGAATCAATCCAACATAATGGTAGCCTTGGTCTGCAAATGGAGTTTTACAGATCTATTGAATTGCTAAGCAACTCAAGCGGCTCGGACTCTTGCCTCAGTGTAGCATTTACTATCAGCATGTGTACGCCCACAAGGTTTCACCTCTTCCCTCCTCCATACCTAGTGCTCATCTGATGGGCTCCCAGTCATCAATCCCAATTTTGGATGCTCACCTTTCACTGAACTCTGATCTTTCCATGCATTTTTCAGTGCCCATCAGTGGCATCCAGAGAGCACGACTGCGTTATAGCTAGTCAGAAACCCAAAACGCGAGGCAGTTCGTGCCTCCAGTATATATGTTCAACAGATGGCTGCCTTAATGGTACCCTACTGCACCCTCGTTGAGGCAAGGGCTTGTGAGTTTAACCATTATCAAGCTAGCAGACTGTCGTGGTAGGCTAGTTCCAAAAGCAAACATGCTGGAATGTTATTTTCCTGTTCTGCAATTTCTGTTTTAAAAATAAAATAATTAACAGTTCATGTGCGCAATCTGCTGCAGTTGTATCAGGCCAAGAATGCATGACACTTAATGATGCAAAGCTGGTGATAAGTAGACAACCCCAGCAATACGTTTTGTAGCCGGAACCTGTATTGCCATTTCAGATGCAGTTTGACAAACCAACTGAAAATTGCTTCCCTCCTGCCACTTTGGCTGGGAGAGTTTTCAGCCAGATCAGCTTCCAGAGCCAGCTCAGTATAAAGAACCAGTATCAACAGTGCTGGGACAGAGAAAGTGTCAAGACATGATGGGATCTTCTCTTTTTCAGGGGTCTGAATTTAGAGCAGTTTAAATCAAGAATCAAACTGCACTTTTGAAAAACACCAGTTGCCAAGTGGGACTCTTTGGGAAGTTGGTTGTCTGCACAGCAAATAAACACTTGTGGGGAGAAAAAAAGGTCTGTAGACTTTGGATGAATTGCTCTAAGAAGTAACAACAGTGGTCTCCTGAACAACTACAACTTCTTCAGTCCTATCAAGGGTGCTGTGTTAGCCTTTCTAAGTCCCTACCAAGTGCCTCACATTTTTTAAGTGGTGGTTTGTTTGGTTTTTGCCCCCAACAATGTGTCAGACAGGGCAGTGTGATTACCCTAATCCACAAGGCAAAGAAAGATAGAGAAATTTATGTAGTAAAGAAGCTGGACCCCTAGACAGCTAGGTCGGCAGGGGTTGAAGAGACTGGAACCAACTCCAAAATACTCAACTCACTGAGAAAAGCAGACACCTGAAATTAGTGCAAACACTGTGTGTGTCTTCTTAGAGCTAATCATGATGAAAACCACAGTGACAAAGGTAGAGCTTACAGCCCTCCTTAGCATCCTCCCAACCTGGAGCCCTCTTCTGAGAGGCCAGAGCTTGCTCCTCCTTTCCAGTGGACCTGGGGAGACACACATCAAGATGTACAAGGCAGCAGAGCAGTGCTTGAGAAACAGGAGGGAGACTGGTCCACTTGCTACTGTTTTGTGTAGGGCGTGCAAAGAGGACAGCTGAGTAGAGCTGGAAGGGAGGTTACAGTGTGGCAGACGAAGAGGAGAAGCACAGCTTGAACTTCAGGGCAATCACTCAGCCTTGAACACCATCACCCTTCTGTTCCTTGCCACAAAACCAATCTGCTCATGTCAGCAGATCAACAACCTTAAAAACACACTGTTAAAAATCTAAAGCTTATCATATTGAAACATAGAGTGCTTAGGAAAAAAAAAAAAAAAATCTAAGCTTAACATTTTCCACTGCCTTTAAAAAGCAGGAAAAATATCCTATTCTAACATAGACCTTGAAGGCCATATTCAAGGCTAGAGTGAGATTTCATGGCCTGATTATGAAACCTGGCATTTTGAGGCTTATGTTAGATGCATCAGCATGTTAATGACACTGCTGGGATCCAGTGCATGTTAATAAGAAGCAGCTGTTTTCCTTTCTAGAGAGCATGTTCATTTATAGTTTTGAGATCACAGAATCATAGAATGGTTTGGGTTGGAAGAGACCTTTAAAGGTCACCTAGTCCCACCTCCCTCCAGTGAGCAGGGACATCTTCAACTAGATCAGGTTGCTCAGAGCCCTGGGCCAGCCTGACTGGAAATGTCTGCAGGTATGGGGCACCTACCACTTCTCTGGGCAACCCGTGCCAGTGTCTCGCCACTCCACTGTAAAAATGTGTTCTTTATATCTAGCCTGAATTTCCCTTCTTTTAGTTTAAACCCATCACTCTGTGTCCTATCGCTACAGGCTCTACTAAAAAGTCCACGCCCATCTTTCTTATGAGCCTCCGAAAATACTGAAAGGCCACAATACGGTCACCCTGAAGCCTTCTCTTCTCCAGGCTGAACAACCATAATTCTCTCAGCCTTTCTTCATAGCAGAGGTGTTCCATCCCTCTGAGTATTTGTGTGTCCCTCCTCTGGACCCACTCTAATACGTCCACGATCTTCAGGACCAAGTCAATCTCCTTTCTCACGTATTTTTCTAGATAAAGGGCAGGAGTACAGGGAGAGGTAGGGGAACTCCTCAGCAGCCAGTGAGAGTTCTGGAACTGAAATATAAGTATTATCAAATCTGCTTGCAAAAAAAGGATTTTTCGTCACAGAAAATAGACCGTGTTTGCCTACAATCTAAATGCTATTATGCACACAATATATTGCTGGGGAGTGAAGCAGAGCTTTCATCTTTTTACAGTACTCTTCAGGCACAGCGCCCTTGAATCTAATAATGCCTGTGGCTGTATCAAGTTTCTCTGTTGTTTTTTTCTGTTTTAATTTTTTTTTCTCTTGAAATGTCCCTGTCTTGGACCTCCTGCATTTGGTTTACTTTTCTCTTATCTTGGAGGAGTTATACCAAGCCACTATGCTAAAAACTTCCCCATATATCAAGCCGTACCAGGGTACAGTAATCCATATCATGGCTTCTCCAGAGCACTCTTTCAGAGACCAGTTCCTCCCCCATTCCCTCCGTGTCTGGATATTTAATTCCACTAGCAAGAACTGAGGCCACATATGCTCTTAATTAGCAATGACCTATTAGATCATACCAGCCATAGGTGAAACCCTGGCCTCACTGAATCAATCAAAATACTGCCTTTATCTTCAATGAAGTCAGGACTTCACTTAATATACACAGTTAGAGGTCCATTTGTAGCAAGTGCTAAACTGAATTCCACCTAAAATCATATTCGTGCCTTCCCTTTGATGCCCTGTCCTCTTTCTGCTTTATGTTAGCTATGTTTCAGTTCCCTACCAGCATGTTTTCCACATCTTAGTTTTCCTAATAAACAGCAAAATTACTCCTGATACATCTCTCTCTTCTCTTTTGAATAAAAGAAAATTCCAACATAAAGGTTTTCAGACAGTTACAGAGAAATGGCCACAGGAAACAGACTGGCAGAGCTCTAGCAGGACAAAATGCTGTGATTGTGCACTTGGCCTTTCTTACAGAGCAGAGCAGAGCAGCTGTCGTTCTAGCAAGCAGTGCTGTCAGCCTTCACAAAAGAAAGTCATGTAAATGTCAAGTCATAGGTATAAAAACAATCCTTCAAAACAACGTCTGTATATCTGAAAAGCCTGCCTAGCTGTCACCAGTGAAAGTACCATAAGGAATGATGCAAACGCCTGTTCAGGACAAACAAAAAAGTTTTTGAACTAAATCCAAACTTCTCCAGTAGATCAAGCCACGTCACCCTCTCCTTCAGAAGGAGAATCACCTGTTCTTCAGCAAAGTGAATACCTATCTTAGTGCCTTATCCAGCATCACTGTTGTTCGGCTAAGAGCCAGACCATTCACAAGGTGCCCATCGAAATGCCACATGCAAGCTATCTCCTGAACAAACATCCTCCAAATTAGATAGCAATTTGGTTGTGATAAAGGTATGGAAGAACAATGTGTCATTCCTTCTCAAGATGGCTCACTCAGGACAAAAGACTTTACAGTAGACGGGCTGCATTTCAACACAGGCTGTGGCTGAGCAGTTGCTGAGGGGATCAGTCCAAGTGTGCAGGTAACCACCTGCTTAGTGCAGGAGTCCCTGCGTTCTCCTTCACTGAGACCATCAGGACACAACCACTCTCTCCTCCATAGGAGTTTCCAGACAGGCTGATGGGTTTTTGGTAACAGAAGCTTTCAGTAAATGAGCAGCAATTCCAAAAGTCCTTTTTCTGATCATGGATCACATCATGGAGCAATCATTTGCTAAATATAAGTGACAAAATAGCACAGGAAGGACACAATAAGAGTTGGAAAATAGCTACTCAGAGGGTTTCCAGTATGCCCTGCTAATGAGACATTTTGAAGAGGTGCCTAATTACAGGAACAGATATTTAAGATAGCACTCTTGTGTGCAGGTATTATGAAGAGTTACATATGCACAGAAAATAAGAGTTTTGGAGGATCCTGTAGTGCCTATATGAGGACAGAAGAGTTATAAACATGTATATCTGCTTCTGTTCTGTTGATGAAGTTGTACTTGATAGATGCTAACCTTCATCCTTGGTTTCTTAGTGAGGAAATGAAGGAACAAAGTTACAAACTCCTCACACTGATAACAATGAAAATTACTAACCACTAATCCAGGCAAATACAGATACCCCTAAGGATCCTGAGGTGACCTTCTGAGTCACTGACAGTTCCCATGACATCAGGGAATATGTTGCAGGGAAAGCCTTTCACAGATCTGTCAAATTCCATAATAAACACAATTAGAGCCTTTATCTTTCCTGTTCTTCTGAGGCTGCTGTCCTCAAATTTGATTTCTCTAATGATCAGGAACTATTACCATGAAACCAAGTTTACAAGACTCATTTTTCCATGAAAATTCTGCCCTCTTATTCTAATCATCTTTATCTGTATCACATCATGATTGACTTAAGCGTTTTAAGCATAGATTACTCTTGTTTTTTAGGGTTATATAGGTCTGTTAGTGTCTAAGTCTTACAAATCTCAGGACTAGTGAATTCATAGACTTTTCTTATTCTAAAAGCCATTAAAGGCTCAGTGTGTTGGCACAGGCTCAGTCCAGGTACAAGGCACAGCTCTACCATGATGCCAACATACGTCCTTGCACCACGTTGGCTCCCCAGCCAAATACAAACCTGACATGGCTTTTGATGCTTGTTTTAAGGCGACCAAAACCACGTTAGAATATAGCCAGGACTGCAACTATAAATGTACATGGCATCCTAAACACTCTTGCAGTAGAATCTTTTAAAATGGTGTCATAAACCATTCCCACTTCTCTTGGAAACACCCCTCCTGATGTGTCTTTACTCTTCATCGGCCTTTTTTCCATGATTAAATCACATCTGTGGGATATGGTCACTATGATTAAAGAGTATATTAATGATTTACTACTACACTAGTACTCATCTATATTATATTGCTTAGTACAATGAAAACACTGAGATTGTTTATTGATCTGCTTTTAAAAAAATCTTATAGCCCAAAAAGAAGTAAATAGAGAAGTTAGACTTTGGACTTTACTCAGATTAGTAGAGTACCATGCCCAAGACATGTAGATTTGATAAGGTAGCTCTTGGCAAAGGTTTAAAATATCACTTCTGGCCACTTCAATTGCCTTGAATCCACTGAAGTTACACATTTTGTAGAGCATGTTTGATGGCTAGTGACTGAAATATTAGGTATTTATTGCAAGTGCAATACAGCCTTAGATACCTGATGGCGTACAACACTGTGATGGCCTGGGCCCCGTGGAAACAAAGGACTTCCTCCCAGTGCATGGATTTCATGTGTATGTGACAGCACCACTGAATACTGACCCAACCAGGATGTTTACGGAAGGGATTTAACACCTTTTTGTACTCATATTCAGGAAATAGAGACAACTGTAAGCACACAGAAATCAACATCTTGCTAAAAGGCACATATCAGAGCCTGCTCTGTTGTCCAGTATGGGGAACGGGACAGGGAAGGGGACAGGGATCCTGGCATGAGTCCATGTGTAGTGAAGGGGTGTGCTCTGCCCAGGTTCTGGGCTGCTGGTTCCCTGTCCCTAGAAACTGAATATGACAAACACGCCATGTATTTTTGTTAGTCCAGATACAAGCACTTCTTCCCATCTTACAGCTACTGCTATTATCTTAGGTTTTCGAAGTCTACTTTCACACAAGATTGCTATAAACTTTTTGGAAATGTCTGGCCAGAGTTGTTGCCACCAGTGTCACTCTGACATTGTGATCTGGGTTTAAAAGTCTGCATTATTTTTGTACCAAACCACTTCAGCCCTCCTGAGTCTACAGCCAGGGTATAAATTTAGCCCATCTCTCAGAGACATTATTTTCTCAAAAAGGATGCGAGACGTAGATGGAGATTAAGAGAGCACAAAGTTAAAAAGAAAAAAAGGATTAACTACACATTGATCAAACAGAAGAGCATGTAGTTACACAAAGAGGTGAAGCCTGGAACTATTGACAGAAGACTGAAGATACTTGCATGTTGTTTTATTTCAAACTCTTGTGTGTGCTAGAAGCCGTATGCAAACTTTTCTACACAGAACTGATGATGATTTGTCACTGCACTTGGGTTCCCTAGGTCTTTCCCCAGGTCAACAGTGATATCTTTTGATTACAACTTAAATTTTATGTGGACTTAGCAGGCAGAGATCATGCTAGTGATTAGTGGAAAGAGATGTGTTAGTCTCAAGGTCACAGAGTCACAGAATGGTAGGGGTTGGAAAGGACCTCTGGAGATAGTCTCATCCAACCTCCCCTGCAAAATCAGGGTCACCCAGAGCAGCTTCCCCAGGATTGTGTCCAGGAGGGTGTGGAAAGTACCCACAGAAGGATATTCTACAGCCTCTCTGGGCAGCCTGTTCTGGTGCTCTCAAAGTAAAGAAGTTTTTCCTCATGTCTATGTGGAACCACCTGTGTTCCTGTTTGTACCTGTTACTCTTTGTCCTGTTGCTAGGCACCACTGAAAAGAGACTAGCCCCATCCTCTCAACTCATCAAGTTCAGATTGAAGCTGGGGAGGAAAATTCTGAAAAACAAAGGCTTCAAAGAGACAAGATGTGAAACAAGGAAGACAGAGTCAGAAGAGATGGACGGAAACAGAAGTCACCATGATGTGTTTCCAGAAGCCAGAAAGAATTAAGGAATGTGATAGAAGCGCATGGGTGAAAGTCCATGCAACACCCAAAAAAACATTGAGTCCCATGTAACCTGAAGAGTAAAGACAAGAAGGTGGCAGAGAAAATAAAATAAGAAAGAGCTTTGTGACTTGCGGCAGAGCCGCACTGGCTGATACTATAGACAAATGGCCTTCAAAGGAGGGTTTCAGAGAAACAATGGCAGCCCAGATACTCATTTGGAAAACTTATTTTGAAAGAGAGGAATGAATACTGAGAAGTCAAAGACTTTACCATAGTAAAGGTGCAAGAAGAGGGACTAGAGCAAGGGGTGGTGTTTTAACTGTTGACACTGAAGGCACGTTTTTGCTGCAGAAGAGAAGGAAGCTGCAACAGCTGTCAGCAGCCCAGAGGTGTATGGAAAAGGAGAGTGACCCCAAGATTACAAGTCTGAGTGACAGGGAGGATGTGGCGTTATCAAAATCAGAAGTGAAGAGAGATTTAGAAGAAAAAATAAGGAGTTCTGTTTTCGCCAGATTAGGAATGATCTGAAAGCAAAACAACCAGGATTATGTGTCAGGGAGGCAGTCAGATATGCAAGACCAGATGGAACAGAGCAGAGGGTTTAAGAGTTATTGGCAGAGAGACGATAGCCAAATCCGTGTAACTGGATGTTGTCATCCAGGGACATGGGTACAGAAATCTCCAGGCAAATCAAGGAGTAACTAAATCCCTTTCCTGCCACCTCACAGAGGTTCCTGCCTAGTTCCAAAAGAAATTATCTAAAGTAGTGCTGCAAAAACATGTATTAAAAGAAAAAACCTGTCTCTCCATAAAATCTAAAGATCATACTGTTTCTAAAACTAGGGCAACCACTAAATGAAAGTTAACCCGAACAATAACTTTAGCTAAACTTCAGGTCACATGCATTTAATATAATGAGATGAAGAATATGAAAAGGCCATTCATAATGGAATTCATTGAGTTAGGAATGCCATGCTTAGCTGCCTTATAGCATATAATTAATGATCCTATAAAAATCCAGCAGTACAAACTCTCCCGGCTGCCCACAGAACTGTTCTTTATGCTGGGTAGGGCAAGCAAGCATCTGCTTCCACAAATACTGCCCTTTGAGAAGCTGAAAAGCTTTTTTCCCCCTGCTCCATCAGGGACCACGCTGCCATTTCCATGACATGCTGAGCTTTGAACCGTTACCCAAATCAGACTATAGCATTTGGCAACCCAGTACACATCTGTCATGATAGACTGGTTATTGGTGAAATGTTAAAGAAAAAGTCATTAACTCTTCTCCATTGTTTCTAATACACCACCTTCCTCTAGATTATTTATAATCCTCACTAAGCCCACCCTCTGTTTATAGTCTTTTAACACAACAGAGAAATACATGCTGTCTGGAGAGCTGTCTTGCCTTATACCACTCCCAACCATTTGGTAGAACAAAAGACATTCTCTCTCCATCAAAAGACCTGATCCCTCCTGAAGCCTTGATGCTCAGATTCAAGGTTAAAGGATTAAGGCCTGAAGCATTGAATACCAGAGGAAAGGAAGCCAAATATCAAAAGAAACACAAAAATCAATCCTCTTCGCCACAGGAGCAGTGTGAAGAACAAATCAGCTGGGCTGAAACTAAAATTTTCTCTGCATGGCTCTCAAAAATTAGCACTGTTATAAACGTAATGGGTAGTTCTGCAAAGCCTCAGTACCCATGCAAAGCCACAGAGTTCAGCTCAACACACCAGTATGATCTGGAAAGTTTTATGTCAGAATAATTCAGTGGCAAATATACCAAGTTCACTTCAGGGAAAGCGAGAGCAGGCGTGCCACTATCTGTATATGTAGTCTGTATATCTGCAAGTGGCAGGTCTAATATTTACAGGAGCTTGCCTTTTGCTTCAACTCTCTGTGTGCTGAAGTGCAGCCAAGGTCACAAGAGGGGAAGGGGAGTGGGTTTCAGTTTGGTGCAGCTGTGATCATGGCTAGAACAGCAGGGTACAGAAGATCTCTTGCTTAATTTTTAACACCAATACTTTTCGTTCTTAGTCCTGCCTCATCAGTTCTGATATAAGCTCTGAAACGGTGTGAAAGTCGTGCGGGTGGGTTTAAAGTCTCCTCATTTAAAACCACCTTCCAGAACATTTTGTTTGATAAGATATTTCTTAACTTTTCCAACTCACATTTCTGGGACATACGAATATCTAGATTAAACATCCTTTTCTCTTCATCCAAGATTACACATAAAAATAAAAAGTAACAAAATTATACATCTAAAAAAGTAATCCCCTCCAATTTATAAAAATAGAATTCAGGTTTTCAAAATTCAATTCAGGCAATAAAGTAACAGTGTCTGCATTTTCCTGTAAAGAAGGCATCTGTAAATGACTTGCAAAAATGTCTCTCACTGTCTGCAAGTGTTGGCAAGGAACAAACTCCTTCAGGAGATGCATGAATTTTAAATATTTCAACCCAAAGGATAAAAAAAAAATAAATCTCAGAGCATTTTCCGTTATGCTACATGATATTATAGAACCGTACCCGTGCAGAAGACTGGCAGGAAATGCAAGTTTTCAAAGCACTCAAGTTTTAGCAAGCCTGTTTTCACTGATTGCCATCCTACACTTAGCAGTGTTTCTAACACCAGAGCTCCTGTGCTGTTTGAAAACTTCATCTACAGGATGGCTCCATCTGCCTACAGAGACTACTTACAGTATCTCCTGCTTACATCTCATACCTCAAGTCTATCAGGAGGCTTCCTGCTCAAGGTTACTTTGGACTGTAATGGAAATGATGTAATACTGCTGTGTGCAGCATACGTGATCATGAGAACAGAATCAGCATAATTCAGGTAAATGTAAGACAGACAGCTTCAAAACCCTGCTGCAGTTGAAAGTAAACCTGAAAATGAGATTAGTGAAGCAACCAGGTCAGCAGAAATGTACTCCTCACTCCCCAGTCTGATAAGGATCACTACCTACTTTAACAAAAAAAAAAAAAATATATATATATAACTGTGCATGCATAGATATATGCAAAGAATTGCCACACATTCTCCATTCAGCAATAAGCTTTTAGTAACCACATTAGAACAAAAGCCTTCACCCAGGGCAAGAAAACCTTCAGAGTCTGCACATGGCACTAATGAAGCAAGAATGTGTCTCTGGCTCTGACTATACTCTCCTCTTACGTCACTACAGACTCCAGCAGCCATCTGTTGGAGGGGTGATGCTGTACCTATATATAGCCAGACAACGCCATGAGAGAAAGAAAAACTCCCATCTCCACCTAATTCAGCATTTGCACTACTGGCAGATCCACAAGCCCTTATTTTACTGGCTAAACAAGTGCTCACTCTACAAATACACTATCTAAAAATGATACAAACTTCAATGTAAAATTATCTGGAAGAAGAAAGTAACTTGGGTGTTAAAAGGAGCACTAACAAGTGGGTAAGCAGCTCCCAGATACACAGATTTTATGGGCCATTTGCAAGCACAGATGATTTCAGCCTGATTTAATGTGCCAGTCTGCCCAAATAGCAAATAGACGAAAAAAAATCCCACCAAACGGTGTTCAATGCGTTCCTAAAAGTTGGCCAAGTACTATATAGAGACACTTCAAGAAACCAAACAAAACTCATAGATGAACTGAAGCCTGGTAGGTCTTGGACAGCAAGCCAGTTGTGGCACTGGTGATAGTTTCTCCTTCAGAGGCTCAGGACAAGAATAAAAGGAGGTGACATGCGCTGGTATTTAGAATAAATGCCAAGAAAATCCAAAACAGGAAACAAAATAGGTGCTACCATTGCCATTGTTTTTTAAATACCAGTTCCCTTCAGAAGTGGGAGTTATGGGGCCAGCACAAGTCAGGTCAGAAGTGTCAGAGCTGAGTGGCTGTGTGTGTTTTTTATATTGTTTTTAAATTATTTGGAGGGGGGAATTGTCTGAACAAACCTGAATATGCCTGTGACAGCAGGGGGAGCTGCGAGTCTGCATTCCTCTGCACATGCATTTAATTATGTTGAATATTTGGACAAAAACACAGAAGTATGCTTACACATCACCATAGAAAGATGCCTGCATGTCTAACAAGCAGCAAAAAAAATCGAGTTCATATTAAAGCATTAAACAAGGAGTAAGAGATAATTGTCACCTTCTCTCACAAGATAATAAAAATAAGTTACACTGTAAACATAAAAATCTTTTAAAGTACCCCAGACAGCATTCCCTCCTGGAACTATCACCATAGCAATGAGCATTCAAATAGGGGGAAAGTACTGCTGAAATCTGCATTTGATATTTTCAACTAACTAAAAATACAAACTGGAAAAAATACACAGAGGTGATATAGAGTGAAGCACACAAACATAAAAATCCTTCAACAAAATTAAAGGTGGCAAATTCCACCTGCAAATCTTTAATACTCCAGGAGAGAAAGGCTTTAACCAGGTAGCATATATTGAAAGAGTGCCTGCAGATAACTAAACTCATCTGATAGCTGCTGCATCCAACGATTCCTATTTATAACATTTCACACAGGTCTTTTTGCGGTGGCAGTATTGTGTGAAGTCTGAGGAAAAGATGCATGTTAGAGAGAAGGCAGTAGAAAGCTGTACCAGCAGAGCCATATAGGAACCCTAAGTATCAGAAAAGCAGGGTACCTTGTATGTTGTTAAGATTTAGGCACACAGCTTAACTCTAGGCAGAGGGGACTTAGAAAGTAGTAAATTTTATCTTTTCTAGTTGGTGCTTTAATAGGTCTTGTTTCTATGACATTCAAATCCAAAGTTGAGATTAAACAAAGAAGACAAGAGTGGATTGTTTTAAAATCCCTGTCCCAGATGCAGACGTCAGCAGCACACACAAAAGC
>NW_008593863.1:12809-20499 GCF_000691845.1 Merops nubicus | reverse complement strand
ACATGCACAGAGTGGGTACTTGAGCATGTACCAAGCATCTGCATCTTGGAGATGGAAAACACTCTGTAAAAGGCTGTTTTATGTTAAACAAATGCATCAGATTATGCTTTTGTTTTGAATATTTTAAAGCATCTTGCACACTGGGGCGGACTTGAAAAGAAATTACACAGACAACTAGAGAATTTGCCATTAATTGTACAGGTTTCTACCTCCATAGCTGAAAATTGGCTGTGGGCTCACTTAGGAGCACTTTAAGCTACTGAAAACCATCCTCAATAAAACCTGCTCTGACTGCTGCACCTTAGAGAACTGGAGATCCTGCATCTGAAGACTCTTCAGGTCCTACGTGCCGGCCCAGCTGCAAGCAGGCAAAAGGACAGACACATTTCTTCCCAACAGCTCCTCAATATACCCAGCAGGGAAGCGACAAATTCAACACTGCAATTTCATACCAGGACCATCCAAAGAGACCGAGATGGACCACGCTTGCTGACTTTGATAATTAAAAAAACATAATGGTACATTTAGAAGACAAAATGAAACAGGCATCCATTAGAAAATTTGGCTATAGTTTGTAGTAGTCCCCAAGATAAAAGTTTTCCTTTTCACAGGCAATGACCAGAACCTGCACCAGGAATCAAACCCTGTACTGTATTTGCTCGTGCAATCTTTTTTTCCTTTTTCAATGAGGGGAAAAAAATTAATCCCTACAGGAGATGACAAGATGCCTTTTAAAGTACATACCTCATTTCTGACTACAATTACCTTTCAATAGCCTGGCACAGCTGCATGCTCCCATTTGCTTTTTGTTTTTCATTAAGGGCTCCTATATTATTTGTACCCATCCTATAGCATTTATGCCTGGCAGTGATGCACATTCCCTTGCCTACGATTCTTCCCACACATAGTAGGGAATAAATTGCAATTAGATTTTCTTAATTGTAGATAATTAACTCAAAATGAGCTGTTAATTATAAAAACCCCTATGTTTTTCAGTTCTTGATTATATTATTTATTTTACTTCTAAACTCCAGTATCTCACTTCAGTAAGTTTAGTATTTTAAATGACTTTCATCATTTCCTTTAATATACCAGCATATTTTTAAGCTAAGTTTTGCACAGTTGAGGACTGACATCAAGTTTCATGCTGTGAGGTTTGCCAGAGGAGCTCTCACGTATGAACTGAAGTCAGAGAGGGTTAGTTTCCCATTAGGGTTCTGCTAGTATTTGCTGTAACAAGAACTGTTTGGCATATTAGTTAAAAAGCAAATAACTGCAACAAAGAACCCCTACAAAAGTAACAAAAAATTAAAACCAAAAAAATTGCTTAAAAACAAAAGATGTATTCCTACCAGCTCTTTCTCCTTCCTCAGCTCTAGCCACACACTTACACGCTCTCTCTCAGTACTGAAGAAAACATCACTTACATATTCAAATGCATAAAAGAGACAAATGGACTTGTCTTCCACAGCCTCTTTCAGCCTGACATTAGAGTAAATAATTTAGGGACCATTCATCTGGTAACCTTTGCAAAGCTGAAGTTGGCATATAGGAAGAAAAACTTTGAAGTGTTTTGCTGCCAAACTTTGGAACCAGCTGGCATGGCAACTTGAGACTGCACGAACACACATTAACTTAAAAAAAAATCACAGTAAATTAAACCAGGGAATGATGAGAGAGTGGGGAACCTTTCGAAATCTGGAACTCACTTTTTTTAACAACACAAGTTTTCCTCATCTCCTCTGCTAGGCTATGTAGAGTTTTGCAGATTTTTGGTAAACTGTTGCCAAGAAACCCTACAGATGTTCTAGGTTACATTTTTTTCTCCAAGTGGTTAATGCTACTGCATCTTAAATGTATCATGACTCTCTATGTCTTCTGTTACAATGACTAAGTACACTTCAATCTCTTCAACCTGAGTGAAAATGAAACAAAAAAAGCATCAGAATACAAGGAGGGTATGTCAGTAACTGAGAGCAGCCAAACACCTGGTTAAGCAATTCAGTATTCCAAGGAAACTAACAACTCCTGTTGTTCCGGAGAAAGAAGTCTTATCCCTTTTCTCTAAAGACAGATCTCCAAAAAAAAGAAAATAAAACCAGTATCCCTTAATGTTAAAAAATAAGGAAAAAAGTATTTGACCTTTAGTTTATAAACAAGAAGTTCTTCCAGTATTTGCACACTGGAGAGAAAAGCTTATTATTTTAAAGTTTTCTCTTATCACTAAAGAAGGGACCATTCAGAGGGCAGCTGCTCATCTTGTCCACCAAACAGGGGATACTCTGGTCAAAGAACATCTATCGTTAAAGTATAGAACAAGAAGCTGTTACTTTTTGAGAACTGGAGAAAAATTCCATCAAATCCACAGTTTTTATTTGTTGCTTTTCTAGTAAGCCTGAGTCTTCTCCCAGTGTTAACAGGAAATGTGACAGGGTAGGACAGAAAGAAAACACAATAATGTATTGATTAAAGTTTAAAATAGCATGCAAAATTGACACAAAGAGCTAAATATTGGCTTAACTTTATTTCAAGTTATTTCAGTGGGAATTTGTTCAGATCACACTGAAGCAGAGGTGCAACACAGCAGTGTTTAAAAATCAAGTTACTGTCACCAATTATAAAAGATGATTTCTATCTGGGAGTTAAAGGATAATGTATTTCTTCATCAGGTCCAAATCAAGCCTAAACAGATGTTCTGCTCGTAACTGAAAAAAATAACAAGCAGTACCCAGAACAAAGAACAAAACCTAAGGTTTTGTGAAAACTTCATTTTGCTCCAGGCTGTTAGAAGCCCTAAAAGATGACACAGAAAACCAGAGACCTCTACAGGAAGTCAGCCCCTAAACCCTGAGTAATAACAGGTCAGCATAACTATTGAGTTGACTCATAAAACACAACAGCCAATGAATTTTACCTTTCCTGCAGAAAAAAAGCTCTTAATCTGAAACAAACACATGAACAAATACTCTTGGCAGCCCCACAGCATACTGTCAAGAAGATATACTGACACTGTGAAGCACTTAGAAGTGAAGAGAGAAATTACCTTAGCCCCATGCTGTTGCCATTCATCATCAGAGCAAGTTCTCCAGGTGCTTCATCAATGGGCACATCTTCTGAACCAGGTACGTGGCCTCTAAATCTGAAAAAAGCCGAGTTAGCTGATTGTGCATCTGGTCAAACCATCACACCAGGAACTCAACACAAAAAGTTGTGTGTCTACAAACAGGGCACTTAATCACATTAAATGCAAAAGTTTTTATGACTGTTTTAGCATTTTCAAATATACTTCTGTACTGGAAGGCTGGCTTATGTCCAGTGTCTTTACTTCGAAGGGTTACTATTGGGGGGAAAAAAAAGTGTGAAAACCTTCATGTGCTGACTTCCAAGGACCAGCTCCCTTAAGAAAATAGTCAAAGTATCCAGTAACAAACATCCCTGTTGGACTCCAATAAGAGCTCCAGCAGCACCAGAGCTCAAAGGCACCATGTGTAAGCTGCATAAAAGGAAGAATTCTTGTGAGACAGTTGTCTCTCCTGAAACTATGGGCCTAGAGAGGATGCTCCATTTTTAATAGATTATCCTGCCTTTTTCTTTGCCTCCAGTGAAGACAG
Source organism: Merops nubicus (assembly GCF_000691845.1). NCBI lineage: Eukaryota > Metazoa > Chordata > Aves > Coraciiformes > Meropidae > Merops > Merops nubicus. The sequence continues at coordinate 16,888 of NW_008593863.1, read as the reverse complement.
AAAAGTCAACAACAGAGATACTTCTCCCTTTTCACTTGAGTAAGATTCCTGTTTCCAGGATTTACCCATATTTCTCTGCTTTGGTGTGGTTGGCATCAGGAGAAGTCACTGAACTGCCCCTTCCCTGTACACCCACCATTTTTGACAGCCAAGCAACTATTTCACACAAGGAGAAACTGCAGACTGGAAGAATTATGCTCACTTGAGGCTAAATAGGGAAATGTGGGAATGCAGTTATGATGCAGTGTGGCCAAAAAAAGGATCCATTCATACTTTTCCTAAAAGAGCAGAAGAGTTAACAGCCAGCAATTACAAACAGTCAGATCTGTTACTTGTCATAAAATGACAATACTTTCAGCAGCTCAGAATGGACCTTAACCAGCACTCCACCCATGCAGAAGGATAGACAAAAATAAACACTATCTAGAAATGGATTTTTATTTTACTGGGGTTTTGTTGTTGTTGTTGTTCTTTTTTTTTTTTTTTAACTGTCATGATGTTAAGAGAGGAACTAGGTTAGAGCCTTCTGACAATGAAGCAGAGTATTTAAGCTTAGCTAAACAAAATTCTATTGTTTGTAGTATATAAATTTACCCTGTTATCAAGTGCAAAGTGAATTATATGACTAAAACTGAAACAGAACTGATACCTAAGTGAGTTACCTGTAAATATCAAACATTTTATTCTAAAGAGATTGAATATTTTTAAGAGCAAGCACAGTATATTCTAGTTGCTTTTCTTAGAAAGAGTATGGCAAATGTGCTTTCACCTGCCCCTCTGAAGAGATCACAAAAATACTGAGTCCTTAGATTGATCATATATGATTTTCTTTCATAGAATACTTTTAAGTAACTAGAGCTCTGTAAACCATGAAGTTCTGTTCAGGAGAAAAAAAAAAAAAACCAGGCTAAAATAGGCATAATGGCATTAACAAGCACATTTTCATAGATACATTCAAGGGGGGTGGGTTTTGTTTTGTTTTTTTTTTTTTCCCCTGGGCTTATGATACCTCAAATGCTGAAAAATATCCATTAGAAAAAAATAATACAAAAAATTCAGTCTGTTTGTCCTTCATATTCTACTTGCTTTTCATTAGAGGGATGCATGCACAGAATTAAGGTATTTGATGATTAAGAATCCATCTGTTCTGACTTAATTCTCACCTGAAGTCATAATCCTTTGTTTGTGACCTCAGTTATTTTCAACATGCACAACTGTGATTGCTTTTAAGACGGGTATTTTTAAAGCAATATAAACTCATTATTTTGAATGTAAGCCACAATCCAAGGCAAACAAAAGACCACCTAAGTTACAGCATTCTCTTTTACAGTTTGAAAAGTAACCAGAGGTCTGGGATTAAGAGGAGAAAGTGATATATTCCTCCTTGTTGGTTACAACATGTGAATGTAAGAAGTGGGTCATGTGATGCAGACTCTCATAGGATGCTGTCAGCAGTTGCCATATTAAAACAGTGTTAAAATAAGCATCTCTGTGAAACCCTCCTATTGCTTCTTCTGAAAGACTGCTAGGTTTTCCCCCATTGCTTTCCCTTCCTAATGCTGAAATGCTACTACTCAACTGAGTTACACTGGCTAATTCAACTTGCTTTAACCTCTTCCCTTTCACTGTTCCTCTCCACACTAGTAGCATGATACCAATAAATCAGTTCCTCCCTCCTTCCCAGAGAAACCATTTACATTGTCAGGAAGCTGTTACCTCACCTTCTGCAACAAGCCCACCAGCCTTTCAAACCACATCCCATATTTCTATAGTTATTGACTTTCCCTTCTTCTAGTTTTAAGCATAAATTATGCCTAAGTCTTAGCATTCTTCTTTCCACAAACATCACTGGAAAGAAAACATCCTTGCAACACACAGCTCCCTTCCTTTTCCATATACATGGATGAAAAAAAAGATACATATTCCACACACATATAAAATGATCTCCATCTTTTCTGGAAAACACACTTCTTCTAGTCCTGACCTAGAAAGGTGCAACACTTCAAACTGACCCATGACAAGGAAAGAAAGGGGAATGCCACAACTGTGTCATCCACACCTACACAGCTCTCTTGCCAAATGTTTGTATTCCTTCAAGTGCATGTGGTAAGATCAACCTCTTCTTCTGCTGCTCTTCTTTTCCTACCTAGTCTTTCAGCACTGCATTTCTTGTGCCTGCCTTTCCACCACATACTGTTTTCCTCTGCTGTCATGCTGTTTCCCAACAGTATACACTAATACACTAAAAAGCCTCCTCTCCTCTAAATCACTCTTCAAAAGAATTTGTGCCACAGGTCTTGCCTAACTTGTTTCGTTCTCCCACTTTAACTATTGCATACATGTTCATTAGAAATTTTAGAATTTCTTTTTGAACCATAAATCTCGAAAGTCACCTGTTATAATCCATACGGGATTGGTGTAGTTGCTGCTGTTTTAAGATCAAGTTTGCTTCTTGCTTAGCTAATAAATGCTGGATTCTTTCCTTTTCAATTTCCAGCTCCATTTTCTGCAGAAGCATCTTCTGCCTTCTTTCTTCATACAACCTTTTAGCTTGCTCTGTTCCGTTAGGCCCCGAGTCCACACTGTCATTCGGCCTGGAAACTCCAGAGTGCTGAGAGTAATCACAGGTTTTGTGAACTAGCCCATAGGTTCTTCTAAGTACCTGGCCCTCATGGTGGCTCCCTTGCACGCTGCTTCCCGAGCTCCCTACATGCCTGCAGGCACAACCATGACTCGCTTGCTGATGGCACAGGCTCCGAAACTCATTTACTTTCTGGTCCATCCCCTGAGCAGGTTTTACATGCTGAGGGCTCCTCTGCTTGGCTGGGGAAATCACATTGTTACACTTCCTGTGCAGGCCATTTTCTACCAGATATTCTTTCAGACACTGCTGATGGTTGTAACTGACTTCAGCCCCGTAATCACGATTATTCCTGCAGGGCTGCGCCAACGCAATGTGAGCTGGACTTCCAGCCTTTGATGATCTGCTGTTCTTATAAAAAGTTTGAGGTCCCCTAATATCCAAGTAGGAATCATCTAGCTCGAAAGATGGTTGCTGGCATGAGCTCTTCTTACGGGATACCTGCAACAAGAGAAACAATTTCCTGTGAATTCCCAAAATTTATCATCAGTCATTAATTTCACTTGGTAAATGTGTTTGCTCAGAAATAGGCCTGCTGCATAATGCTGATGGAGATAAAGCCAAACCCAACAAAATGTTTATCGGAAGACAGACAAGACTCTGCTATGAAATCTACATTTCATTCCATCTACGCAAGTGTAATAAATGTAAAACTACTGCCTGCAGGATCCTCAGCATAAAATGAGTCGCTTCAGAGTATCAAGTAGTTGTGAGCATCTAGGGTTACATAAAATCAACCTGAAGAGTAGCAAAAAACATTAAATGTTAAGGTTTGAAAATGTTTAATTTTGAATACTGAGCCAAAAAATCCATTCAGCCACTATAAATACTCTTTGATTGGCCATTACACAGCAGGAGATTTGATGTAAAACATTTCACCTTGCGCTGAATGGGGTATTACTTACCTCTAGAAATTTGATGAGAGTTTTTGAAATATCTTTACAGAAACACAGATAAAAACCAACTACTTTCTGTAAAAAATGGTTGTACATCAAAAGCTGTCATTTAAATACAAAACATGTTTAAATTCAGCTATAAACCTAAGTGATTTTTCAATTAAGCTGGGCAAGTGATTATATTCTGATAAAACTCTGAAGAAAGAAAGCAACTGTAATTCACATTTGTCAACCCAGTGCAAGGAAATTCTAGTGGTTTTGTTATACTTGTGGATATTATGTAACAGACATCAAAATCCTACTTACATCCTGGAGTATCTTTGCACTATGGTTCATCCAGGCAGTTAAGCATTCAAGATTTTATGCACATCAGAGCAGCAGTGAATCAGGCACTCACTTTTTTTTTTTTGCTAGACCTGTGCATTAATTTCAAGAACGTACTGCATTTAAACTCCTCCAGCCCTTGGGACCTTTCACAAAGATCCAATTTTTTAAATTACAGGAGCCAGGTTTGTCAAAGATAACAAAAGCACTGCAGCGGA
>NW_008593863.1:0-12778 GCF_000691845.1 Merops nubicus | reverse complement strand
CAGGAAAATTTGGTATCCACTGATGGAAAGAGTAGTATTTGCACTCTGGCAGCGCTTACAAAGATAAGTATTGTCCAAACAGAGTGGAAGGCAGTCAGCAAGCCCCAAAACATAGGAACTTAGGAATGCAAGCCAGCATCCAGCAATGATTAGGAGAGAGACAGGATCCAAATCTATGCAGTGTTTATATGTATAATTTAAATTCTTTTTTATAAATAAACAAAATACCAAATATACTCTGCTGCCCTTCAAGACAACCAATTACAAGTTTCTTGTAGACTTCACAGAATGTAAATTAACATGAATTAGTACCTGAATACTGATACTTTATTATTTCCAGTTTTGTGGATAAAACTATATCCCCTCTGTCATGTGATTGAGAGCCAAGGATGTCATGTTTTGCCCCAAAGGGCCCAGTATGTTGGATACATTTGCATTAATGTCAGTGCTAAATGTCTGAGGAAAGTCTGGTGCTTGGGCTGGGTGAAAAGTGCAGGACATTAAAATATTTTGAAGTCAGAGGGGCTTGCAGGGCAACTGAGCAGAAATGCAACATGCTGCCAAAAAGACAGAGTTTTGTTATTTATTATTTGTAGCATGCCATCCTTGTCTGCAATATTTTCTAGATAAATAAAGGCCACAAAGCCCTTTTAATCTAAATTAGGCAATATATAAAGGGATGACCAGTAACAGGAAGAAATATAAGAAAACTAGGAGAATTCTGTCGTTACACATTGTCTCTCAATCACCTGCTTCTGCTAATAAAGCATTTAGGGCACCAACAGAAAGTTGCTTTCAAGGTGGCCAGTTTGCCAGCCCCCTATGACAGCAGAAGGCAGCAGACCTGAAAGATATTCGTAGAGGATTCTATCAGAGCTGGCACCTTAGGGTGGTCTACAGAAAGCACACATCTACCTTTCTGCAGCCCTCCAAAAGAAGTAAAAAGGAAAAAAAAAAATAGCTCAAAAGATGAAATAACTGACAATTTCTTTTAGCTGCTTGTTTTATTGACTGAAAAGACAAGAGCATGTTAAGAAATCTAAGCACACGAACAAAGATGGTACAAAATAATCATCAGGAGCAGGTTTAAGAATAAAGGTCCACATTGCAAATTAACTTCATGGCTGAGACTCTATTAAGAGTCCCTGAAGGCCCTAAAAGAGAGGTACCAGTTAGCATTTGTTGACCTTGGCCGCCATTAACTCTGCCCTGATGGTCTCAGAAATGGCATTGACATTTAAAGACTTCATAACAAGGTAGAGAAACTTTAATGTTATTTCACAGTTACAGTATGTTTGCAGGGGGGAAAAGTCTCATTAATGTCATTGAATGTGAGTGGGGTTTTTTTATTTCTTTAGAAGAAGCAGGTCATGTTAGGCAGAAGACCAAGTTCCAACGTGCCTTTGACAGCTACTTAGTATTTGCAGGGTCTAGCCCCAAGAAAAATTAACTTCTGGGAGTTTGAAGCTAGTCAACAACTTTTTCATCAATTTATGTTTTTCTGTTAATGTTTCAATTGAAAACTGGAGCTAGATGGTAGAAGCTGCAGGGAAAATGGACTGGCATTTATACTTATGAGGGATCAGATGAGACCACAGCATGTCATGGCAGATTTGAAAGATACAGGCCAGGTGAAGGGGAAGAGTAAAAAGAAAAAAAAAAATCCAGAAGACACACCTACTGCTGTGAGTCTAAAGATGCATAAGCATAAGGAATTGGGTAATTTTACAAGATGAGTTTAAGAAAAATATTGCCTACGGGACACATGGAAACCATGATGGACCATGATGGAACAGCTGTGCTCTCCTCTCTGTGGAGCTCTTCCAGGCTTGCTGTACTGTATTTAAAGATACAACTTCCTTTAACTGAGGCTTAAACAAACAAACAAACTCAGACTGTTCCTTGCAACATATGGAGTTAATAAGACCTGATCAGATGTGAAACTCTTGCATGGAAACAAGGAGATATTAAAAAAATAGTTCAAATAATCTTTAGAAGGGTTTAAAGAGGAAGACATGTGGAGAGCTTTACAAAATCTTTACTGCAATCCCAGTAATTTTTGCTCAGGGATTCAGAGTAGAGCTTAAACAAACATCCAGTCCTTTAAACTTCCTACAAACAGCACACCAATTTTATGCACGTAGCATTATGCTCTCTGCAAATTCTTCCTGAATGCAACTTGTGTGCTCTGCAGTGCTAACTCACGGCGCAGGCAGAGGAGAAACCTTTACAGACTGACTCCAGCACACAGGGCTCTGTACTTCAAGGGATGAACTAGTAACAGATCAGATCCTACAGTCTCAACACAGGCAAGGTCCTGATGGATTTTACTGGTAGTTCTGTGTGCATGAAACATGTTTAGGAAAGAGCAGAAAATCATTGCTTTGATAAGTCTTGTACTCTGAGGATGAAAAATGGGGTCCTAGCAAAACACAGGGCTGTTATGGTGAACAGCAAGATTTCTACAGATGTTAACAGCATTACAGTTTAACCTACAGCTCCTGGGGTTGTAGGCTGTAGCTGAAATATATTTGAATACCAAAAAAAAAAAAACCCCAAAAGTGAGACAAACTAAAATTATTCCCAATTGTATCCTGAGAATATTTCTCTAACCTGGATTTTCAGCTCTGCAGATTCTTTTGGTGGGGCAGAAACAGAGGGAGGAACATGCAGTTTCAGAACTAGTCCATTGTGCTGATCTGAGTAGGGACCCTGGAAAAAGGCAACAACAAACAATCAGCGATCAGAGGAGCAACACAGAGATTCAAAGCTATCTAAAGATGAAGCAAAAAATCTCTAAATGGACAAATAAGAGGCTACCATATGCAGGGACACCTTAAAGAGCACCAAGGGCACGTATTTGTGACCTAGCTGATGCTTTTACTGAGGTATACGTTCTAAATTTGGAACTTGGTCACCACCACGTACGTATTGCTGATGTACATACAGGTCTCATCTGAGTAAAGCCTGGACTTGGGTTTGCAGGTCTATCGACAGTAGAAGCTCATTCTTGTCAGTAGAATGAGGAAAATACATTATAAATAAGCTCACGTAGGATATCGGGCCAACAGAAATGCCATTTAATAACAATTATTTCAAATGATAGGACTGTTTGAAGTGCATTACTAGTGATTAAGGAGCTATTCTTTCCAAGAGTCTGTAAGAATTTATCAAGGAGAATGTAAAAAGGTGAAGTAAAGTAAATTAGTAGGATTTACTCAAGTCTATCTTTTTTTTCATTAAATCATATAATTCTTTATCAAAATCTCTATAATAAGTAAGCTAATATGAGATACTGCAAAATATCCACATAACAGTTCAGCAACTGCCTCTGCCAGTACCTAAGATATAAACACAGTAAAAAACTTGGAAGGTGAGCTGACCATTCTTCAGGGAAGAAATAAAATACCATTTTCTGTAGAAATTATGTATTGCTATGATTGCCATATTCCACTGAATAAACAAGTGGTCTCAAATCTAAGAAAGAATATATGAATGGCAGTCACAAGCCTGTATTTTTCCTGTGAAAATCTACTGAACTCAATACACTGAACAGGTGCAGCCAAAAAAAAATAAAACTAATAAAATAGAATCACATCACAAAAAAAAGTGAATTTATAGCTGCTAGCTGACAGCACAGGAACACCTCTTATGTTTGTGTTGCCTTCAATTTTTCTCCTCCTCTTTGTTAAGAGGGTTTGAGCTGGGATGCCAGGTGCACAAAAAACCTGCATTCAAAGTGGCGTGTGAGCATTTGCTGGCACTCAGCTTTAAGTATATATTTTGCATGCATAAACATGACACCCTTCTTCTCCAGCTCCACAAATATTGTAGATAATCTCCAACAAATGCTTCCATTTCAGATCAGCAAACGGGTTTGATGCTGGCTGATAAGGCAGTTATTAATAATACAGTGCTCCAAGAAAACCAAAGCGAGGCCCCTGTACGTTGAGTCCTGGAAGTGACTGTGAGCAGAATGCCCATTAAGCCCCAACGGTGCCCACGCACGGCAGCACAATACCTGACCACCAAAATTAAGCAAACATGTTTGCTTTCCAAAACAAAACTATATCATTCCTGTTTGCACTCTAGAAAAATGCCACTATACTTACTAGTCATGACGGCACCAGGTCTAACTATTAACATTCAGGGTACTGACAACATTATAAAAACGAAAAAAAAAATCACAATCTTCTGACTTCAATTTTTTACTTCTGCCCTTTATTTTACTAAGAATCAGTAGTTCAAGACCTAGATAAATATTTCAAAAACTATACTATTTGTGAGCAGAGCAGGTCACTACCATTTCCCAGTGCATTTGGAGTTCATGTGAAATAAGAGCAGAAGAGTGATGAGCTGCATTTTTAACATGGGCATACACAGAATAGTTGTCTAGCTGATAGAGAATGCGTAATGCAACATCTGCACGGTGCGCCTTGCCAAAGCCCATCCCAAATAAATGTAGTGCATTCTCCCTAGTGCAATTAACTCTCGTACTCTGGCAGGTTTTGCTAGAAGATCATCAAGGTAGATTACCTTCCAGCATATGAACTAAATACTTACAGGTGTTATATCATCAGTTATTACTTACAAACTTCTGCATTTAACAAGACATCCAGGCAAATGAATGATCTAATTTATGAATTATTTATAAGAATTTCACAGCATGCTCCTGGCGTCATCCATGGCCTTTTCCAGGTCATATGACACCAATTAGAGCTGAATTTTAAATTATTCAATAACCTGAACTCTCTTGTCATTTAACATATAGATATCAATGCAGTAAACAAGTTAAGTCTAATGGGCCCTGGAGGTTTGCGTTCCTCCGCCCATCAGCAGCAGGGGCTGTATGCTACCACTGGAATAGAAAATAATAGAATGCAGCAGTCAAAAACATTTGCAAGGTTTTAATAAGTTATTTTGGCTCCCTTAGGGATTCTAGTATAACTTACAAGCACTGAATCTAAAACATATTAAAGTCCTTAGCTATGTGCTTTTAAAACGAAATTAGGACATAGTAAAAGAACAAGTCTGACACTAACCCTAATTTAGGCCCTTAATTTGAAATGTAGTGGAAATTATGGAGTAAGCAAGATTTACTATGCACAACTCATTACCTTCAGGCTTTCCTACAGTATAGCCAAAAATAGCCCCTCTCCCAACACAAATACACCTGTCTCTAAAGATAAGGCTTCACATAGGGAAATGGAAATGTTAATTTACCAGCTATCAGTTAACAAGTGTACCTTGCACACCTTAGCAATTGGGTGGAGAAAGGACCTCCACCATTCTGGTATCCTAACAGCACTGGGAAGACCAGGGCTCCAGAAACCCATCCAGATTTGGCCATTAGCTTCAAGATGTACCACTGCAGAGAAGAGGTTTAAGGACCACTGTGGCATGTTAAAAAAACAAACAAACAAAACCCCAACACAACAAGAACAAAAAAAAACCCACAAACAACAACAACTAAAAAAAATTGAATGTCACAGTCTCCAAAGCACAGCTGCAATAAAAGACATCTTAAAACCATTGTTTTCCATGATGACTACAAGAAGACACCAACAGCAAAGGTACCTGAAATGAGCCATGCCATTAGAAATCTGATTCTGCCTCAGTGTAAAGTCTGCAATAAATACACAGCAACCATGCTACATCCTGGCTCCGAATCAGTTGCCCTCTGACATCTCAAGAACCTGTGAGCATGGCTTCATGACAGAAGGGAGGCATAGAGATCCCCCTAACTACTGCTGATCTAGCCTAAAAAGTCAAAGACAGATGGTAGAAAACTTGAGATTGGGTGCAGCTCAGCACAAGCCCTAAATGTGCCTAGTACCAATGGACATTTTTACAGCACCTGCTCCTGAATTTTGTGAATGCTGCTGAAATTAACCCCAGACCCACTCCTGCAGATAGTCGCTTGCAGACCCCTACCTTGGAGGACCCAGTGAGCCCACACGTGTGCATGTTTCCTTTGAACTCCCACTGCACTGCAAGGATTAAAAAGTTTCCTGAGCTCTATCCAACAGCAAGAGAAAAAGATGGAAAGTGAGACGTTCAGTTTATCCTTTTAAACACTAGCAAGAAGTTCTGTAGCTACTGCTGTCAAGATGAATGCCAAAAAAACTAATGTTATTGAGAAAACATCATTCCAAATAAGTAATAACATACCTATTCAAAATATTTAGCCAGATTAGGCAGAATAAGGATTTAGATAAAAGAGTGCAACACTGAACTTTCTTATCATAGGAGAGGGTTGCAAAAGCACCCCCTTTAAAAAAAAAAATAAACCCACAACATTTTAAGAAAAATAGCAGAGAGGGGAAAGAAGACAACTGCCTAATCTCAAAGCACACATTTTAAGAACATACAAAAACAGCTATGGGGATTTTATTTTGGTTACCAGCCAGATTTAGTTTCATTCCTATGCTGGGCAGCATTTGATTATTTCACATTAAGGTCAGTAACATGTTGGATGATAAAAGGGAAGTTCATATTGGTTTTCATTAAAGAGTAATATCCACCCTGTATACAGTCCTTCAAGGTAACTTTTTCAAAGTTATTTTAAATAGAAAAGAGTTTTCTACTTGGAATCACAAGTTTAGCATATCAGTGGCTACACATGTTCCAGGCTACTGCCACTCTCTTTAGAATTTAAGGTCAGTAACATGTTGGATGATAAAAGGGAAGTTCATATTGGTTTTCATTAAAGAGTAATATCCACCCTGTATACAGTCCTTCAAGGTAACTTTTTCAAAGTTATTTTAAATAGAAAAGAGTTTTCTACTTGGAATCACAAGTTTAGCATATCAGTGGCTACACATGTTCCAGGCTACTGCCACTCTCTTTAGAATTCAATCAACATTTGCTCCAAAGTCATACTTTCATAGCTACAGACACAAGACAAAAGGGCAAATATACTGTGACCTTTCTAAGTAGCCCTGATTACTGTGATCAAACAGAAGCCAGACACTTACATGGATAAAAATGTGCAGAGTGTGATGTGTGAAGATTACCACAGAAGTAGACCTTGAATCAGCATTTGCCAACATGTACCTCACCCTGACAGCCAATATCACCTCTCTCATGTATTTACAGTAGGACGAGTACAGTAGTACTCGCTGGCCAGAGATGAATTTTAAGTAACAGCCACTGTTCACTAAGAAAGGTTACCAGAAAGTTTTACATCCTTCAGAAAGAAAGTGTCTCCTGCAGAGTCCCTAGGGTATGGAGGTAGGCTTTGAAATACCTTTGTCATGCAAACAAATGAACAGAAATTGACAACATCTAAGAATTAAAAGCATGTTCAGAAGTAGGGACAGTATTTTGGGAAAAACAACAAGAAAGTTATTTACATAATACAGATATCACACAAAAGCAAAAACAGAACATCTTTTGCTTTTAAGAGCAGGAAGGTGTGCCTAGGCAAGTGCGCTCTGTCAGGAGTGTCCTTGCACTAGGAGCCAGCCAGCATTTAGATTCTGCTAATGATCTCATCTCTGGGAAATAATTCATAAAAAGTAAACAGTAATTTTCATGTGCCTGCCCTTTTGATCTTACATTTGTAGGGAGTATCCTGAGGCTAGCTGTGGGCGCCCCGGTGGCTCTGGCTGATTGACCTCTAATCTGCCCCTCAAGTAACGATCATGCCAAGGAATGACAACAAGAGTTGCAGACATTTCAATGCAATCCCATTAAAGACAGGCTGACTCACTTCATCTTGTCAGAGAAGTTTCACGTAAGAAATAAAAGCTCTTTAGAAGGACTTTTTATTTTGTAATGATGCTGTTCTTCAGAACAAAGACTGGAACAAGACAAACACACCAGCATCTGACTGGTACATAGCTTTAGGTTAACTGCCCAAACAGTAGTGCAAGACAGAACAACAGGCAGCCCCACAATTAGGTGTTAAAACGTCTTTGTAGCAGAAAATTAAGAAAATCGTCTAGAAGAATCAAGTCAGAACCATGGTACCTGGCTTCTCCAAATTTCAAAAAAGTATATATGCCATTTATTAGAAAGCAGTTGACTAAAGGCTTAGACAGCGACTGCTCACAGTCTCATTAGCTTTGAGGTCACAGCTTGCACGCTTTCACCCCACACTAACCCACAGCAGACACAAGGTGGTACACATGGGTAACTTACGTTCTCTGTCATTAGGAAAGAAGCTCAGATAAAACAGCCAGTGGAAAGCAGCTGACATGCCAAAACTTGCTGTCATGCCAAGGTGACTAAATTACCAGGAACAACTTCTTTAAATAAAGGAGTGAGGAAACTATAAATTAACCTGCTAGAGTAGACAGAAATGGGAGCACAGACTAGTTCTATTTTACAGTAATGCTGAAAAAACATTTATACTCCCAAGGCAGAAGGCCACAATGCAACATATAGATGGATGAACTCAGGTAAGTAGCATTGGAGCTGCTACCAAGGTGCTTCAAACAGTGAGTCCCGTCTGAAGGGTGGCAGAACTCCGTCACGGGCAGATATTACATATGTATCATGTTCACAGTTCCTGCTCCAGTCTTCCCAACATTAGTTCATATACCTGCTTCATGCAACTTTTGGCAGGTTGTCTTGCATTAGCAAGCACTTCGTTTTTTATCAGAAGGCAATGTCTTAGTTTACAGTTACATAAGAAGTCCATGATACTGCAAATGGCATTCTGCAAATGGAAAGGACATGAACATCTTTGACTACGAACACAGGTAGCTGCAAGTTTTGTGCAAAATACAACCACCCTAGAGAAGTTCCATCTAAGCAGATTGACAGTATGGTATCTTATAATCTGTTACCTAAACTGACAGCCTCCACATTGGACAGGGGTCTCCTGAGACCTCTGAGCAACACAGGCACAATATCTCACTCGAGTCTGAAAGGCTGAGCTCCCTGAATATAAACATTCCAGGTCCTCTTGGCATAGAGGCTGCGATTCCAGCGAGAAATTAAATGGTTTCTATTTGGCAGGCTTGCAGTATCTTGAACAGGTACATATTAACTAATGAAAGATGGCAGGATAAGTAGAACCAAGGAATAGGAGCAAGCATGGAGCAAATGGCAACCTCTCATTCTGTGGGTGCAAGCCAGCTGTTAGCTTTTGAAGCTCACCATGAAGACACTGACTTCAGAGTACTCTCACAACACTTGAAATGCCACTGATGATATCTCAGCAGAGCTTCTGTCTGTGGCTGAGATTCCTTAAGAGCTGAGGTCATTCTGCAGTGAGTTTAGTACTGTTGAAGGTAGCAACAGCTGACAGAAGGATATGACCTCTGATATATCAAGCTACAAAGATCAACTTCCTCTTGACCCACTGAAATGATCTTTTGCAGTCCTGCTTGACACCATAAAGTATAGCAATGTTATCAGCTGTTATTTGCATAAAATGGTCCTAGATGTGGTGTAGAGCAGTTTGACAGTCCATCTTGATGTGTCTCAGCTGCAGAATATTGATATAAAGGCTCTTCTATAGTTACCGTAGGCCATTAGGTTGTCTGAACGGACATCCATCACTACCAGCTTGTGTGAAGGAGAACATTAAGTTAAAAGGGCATGACCAAGCATAAATTGAAAGGCCCTCCACTACTCCAGGGCAGCACTGACCTTGTGAGGCAATCGCCTTCACTTTGCGACACTGCAGTCTGGACAGATGGACCAAGGAAAACTCACCCACAGGTTTATTAAAGGGACTTTAGTGAAGCTCACAAGTGTAAGTGTTTGCAACAGCCTGAACGGAAATCCTTGCAGAAGGCTGGGCCTTTGTCATAGGCACACACAAATATGCAAAATAATTAAGCATGTGTTTATAGTTTTACGTTAACAGTTAGCAAACCACTAGACCCTGATTACAAGCTGGAGGACAGGGGACTCAGAGGACAGTTTCTCACTGTGCATCCCTACAGTACAGTCTCTGCAAGTCAGAACAGAGATGTAGCCCCTCCTTTCAATAAAGAACCATTACTGGACTGTGCTGTGCCAGTCTAAGGGCTCTGGCTCTACAGCGATGAGCAAGTGCTACGTATGTCTTTTGTGCTCTTACCAGCCAGTACCCTAGCAGCTGTGCATGTGAAAAAAATAAATACCTTCCCCACTTGATAGTAATTAAGGCAGCAGATATATGGCATCCAAAATCTGACATAAATTATTCTCAAGTAGGGAACCAATTTTTTAAGGGAAATTTTTTTTCCACACGGAAAACTGTAGAAGTTTATATTTTTATATTTCACCTTTGCTCTCGTTTCTCATTCTTCAATTTGTGAACTCAATCTGTGGGATAAGTCTGCACAAATGCAGAAAGCAGAAACAGCCCATGATGCAGAAAGCAGAGATAGGCCATGATGCCAAAAGGTATGAATTTTTGAAGTTCTGACAAAATTCTAATGCAGAGTGGAAGGTTCCTCTATCTGGATTCCCAGGCCACTTCTTTGGATAGAGTTAGTTAATAAATGTATTCTAAGTACCAGACTTAAGCCCTCCTTATTCCATCTGAAAGAGCTGCACTTCAGCTCTCCTTCTTAAACTCTGGATTCAACACAGAATAGTAATGCTTTGAGGCTGAAAATCTCTAAAACCACTCACTGCCAACTTTAATGGGAGCAGAATTAGGTCAACAGTAAAATTCACTCCCTCCAGGAACAGAGTTGAACTATCCAGCTGAGCACAGAAGAAATTCTCGCCACATGTTTCCATATCTGTAAAGTCCCTTGGGATTTGTAAGTCGTTAAAAAAAAAAGAAAAAAGTTATTTCCAAATATTGTTGTAGAGCAGAAAGCTCTATCCTACCAAAGAAGCAAAAAAGAGATTGTGCCTGCCTCACAGATATTAAATAAGAGCATTTTTTCAAGTGTCACATATTTGATGTGAGAGAAGATACGAAGTTGCAAGTACTCAGAAGAACTGAGTGGAAAAAAAAAAAAAACAAACAAAAAAACCCACAAAACAACAAATAAGGGCCAAGAGTAAAGAAAAGAAGAAAGCCAAATCACATTGGTTCAGTCAGGTATTTAAAATGGGTTTTCTTTAATTAGCTGAACTGTAATACAAATTAAAACTGAATTTCTTGTTCACAGTGTATTCATTGGAGGGGAGGGGATGCAGCTGGCTATTTCCAGAGCAGCTCAAGCTAAACCAGACTCAGTTCTGCAGGACTGAACAGCAGCCAGTTTCCATCCTTCTCAAAAGACAGAAAAGCAACTTGGCAGCAGAGAGTCTGACTGCAAGCTCCATCTCAGAAATACTTATGAAGCACGACAAAACTGTGGCAATTGTGACTGAACTCATTAAAATCACTACAGATTATTTAAAGCCCTCATGCCTGACATTCAGGTCCTTCATTATGCTTTAAATGCCTAGGAAAAGAAGCTGTAGACATAGGGCAGCAATGAGGGTTCTAATACCGTAGCTGATCACTAAGTGACCGGTAAAGGAGTTTGGTACCACACGGTATTTTTGGCATGAAATGTTAAATGGGATTGATTGTAGTATTTCACTTTGTTTTTGAAATCTTTTGCTTTCTGTATGACAGAACTGTTGATGATACAAATACCCAAGCCCAGCTTTCAGTCTGGATAATGACCAGAAGCAAAGCAATCACATATCTTGGATCAGTGTCTGTTTCATGATACGAGATAAGATTAATAGTTTCATGCTGATTTGCCATTTCCTAGAGTGGTGTTAAATTACAAATTTATGGGGGAGCGGGGGGAATGTGTACTGTATGAAACTCTTAGAAAAGGGCAAAACCAAAGCACAGTTATCATAAGATAAAACCATAAAGCAATCACAGCCCTTGGGGGACCAGAAGCTCTGTGCAGCCTCTCATGTGTCAGATCATCATAGGGTGCCTGGTTATTTCATGATAAGATTATCTAATGTTAATCTCACCACTAGAATTGCCTGTAATAAAAATGTTACCAACTTTCTAATTTTAATTACTGGGTTCCTGAAGATAACTACTTCAATTCTGTTTAAAAAAAACACTCCCCATGGTTTCTCTGAAGCTGGGAGTACTTCAAATATCAAACTTGGGGACTGGATGACTTTCAAGATCTTTAATTCTGTGATTATTAACTCCTCTCTTCCCTCCTATTTTCACCTAGTCATCCTGACACTGGGCAGTATTATAGGCATACAGGATAACAACTACTTCCATTTCACTTCATAAGTTACACCAAAAACCAACAAAAAATCCAAATGCCTCAAAAGAAATCCATAATGCATCTATAAGTAGGCATTTCTGAAATAATGCAGAAAAGGAAAAATTATTCCCTAACCCAAAATTGTCAATGTAATGACCATAGGATAAGCCAGAAGAAGTGGCAACCACCACTGTAACAACTTCAACTGCAGAAGCCTACCAACTGATTCCCTGGATGAAGTCCCTGCTGAGCAATCTCTTCAGAACCCATCACGAACTTACCAAAGAGATGATATTGTGTTACTTACATCAACTGGTGTGATACCATACACACACCCTGCATTATAATTCTCATACCTGTAAGCTTTTTCAGCAAATAGCTTTCTCCCACTATTCAGTGCACAGTAGCAGCTCAGGGGGGCCTAAGGGTTTCTCAGGAACAAAAAGGAAATCCAATATTAAATAGGAGGAAAAAAAAAAAAGCATAAGAACTTGGGCAATTTCAGGTATCTTCCACTGTATCACAAAGCAGCTTAATCTGGTCAAAAACCACACTCCTATCTGTGACCTCAGTCAACTCCTTGACAGTCCAGAGTTCTGGTCTGACTAATCAAACCTATTAGAATCATAGAATCATAGAAT
>NW_008593862.1:0-21315 GCF_000691845.1 Merops nubicus | reverse complement strand
TATGATTCTATGATTGATTCTATGAATGACTAAAAGTAAATAAAATTTTTAATGTTCTGTATCACAATGTAATTTCTTTTAAATGGGATGGTAAGAAAATCACTTACAAGGCAACCGAACCTCAGCTTTCTGACAATCCCAGGGCAAGTTGTGACTTTCAGTTAAGAAAACGTGTAAGCTAGTCCAAAAATGCTCGATATCAGCAAAACTTTCTGGAAAGTGATAAGTTTGTGTGCAGACAGGGAAAAAGTAACTGCATTGAATTGGGTTGTAGCTTTGCTTTATTTGCTTTAGCTTTATAAAAGACAAGCACACATTCAAGGACTGAACCTGCGGGTGCTACTTCAATGTGTAGCATTATTCAAGAGAGCAGTTAGTCCATTGTCAGGTTTTGCCCAGTCCAAACCTGAGGAGGGAAGCAGAGGCCTGGGAGTTTAGCTCCACTTTGTTTCTGAAAGCAATGGCAGCTGAGATCCCAGGCCTTCTAACGCCTGAAGAATCTCAGGCATAGTAAGAAACTGCAAATATAGAAATGCTGGGGAACAGGTAAAATAAGAATCCAGAGCGGGAATTAAGAAAGGTCAAGTGGCAAAAAAATGTTAAAAGAATTGTGATCACCTGACTGCTTCTTTAAAAGCAATTTGAATGAAATCTGCCATTGCAAGAGGCAAGTTGTTTCACTCAGCCCTCTGTACCTCCTGGTTTTTTTCCAAAAGGTAATACTAGGGCAGTTGCATCCCCTGGACAGATCTGCTCAGTGGATTTTGCAGACTACTTGTACGTTGATGTTGAATACTTCAGACTTTATGGGTATTATTAGCACCTGCACTAGCAAAGGAAATGTTCTTGAGAACTAATTGGTAATGGCTTGGCATGTGGAAGATAGCGGGGAGGATGTGGTGGGTATGTAGCAGCTACCTCGTGGCCGCAGCGAATAGGGTGCTGCCTTTCTCCCTGCTGTGTATGGTGTTGGGATGCTCAGCTCCCTCCCACACCCACGCACTGGTGAGGTGCCCATCTGTGTTGTGCAGTGCACTAGTGGCTGCTGCTACACACAGTCACTGAGCAGCTGTGTTAGCACTGAGCTGTTGTGAACACCCTTCAGCCTCATGCCCTCATGTTCCCCATGTACGTCCACTCTCCTCTGCTTGCCCTCTCCAGTCATCACCTCCAAACTTCATTGCCTCCTCCACAGCTCTTACATCCCCCAAATCCAGCCTCACCCCTTCTTCTCTCTCTTCTCCTTTGTGTGTGTACTCTACTGCCACCACATAGCAAATTTTGGCCTGTGGTACTGTGGCTCTGCTGCCTGGCCTCTGTGTGAAATTCTCACTGCAGACCTGGAGTTCACGGAGGTGGAGAACAGTGTGGGCTTTAAGGCAGTTCAGTGTTTGTGACTTTCTACTGGCTGGTAAGCAAAGCACCTATGACCAAGGGTGAGCTGCTTTGGCTCAGATGATCAGGGCTTGATCTGTATGTCAGCATGTTTCATTATGCAGAGCTTGAGGCAAATGCTGTTCTGTAACTTGTCCCATTCTACAAGGCGTGGAATGAATGGAAGGATGTTTAAAGATACAAAGACTAATTCCTTGATCTTTTCCTTTCAGTATTCACTGCTCCCTGAACGGGTGCCCTTCTCAGTCTTAAAAAATGGAGCCATTTTTTCCAGAAAAGTATTTGATTATGAGAAAGATCCACGTAGGTAAGAATGTATTTTATTCACATGGTCTGTTAGCTTACAGTAGAAATGTTTTCCTTCAGAGCCACAGAATTATTCTTGTTTTGTTTTCTTATTTAACAGTTACTTCCTAAACATAACAGTGACAGATCCAGGCGGACTCAACTTGACTAAAACAGTGAATATAAATATAATTAACATCAATGATGAAAGACCATACTTTACCACGTGAGTGAAAAACTTCCACTGTACTCCAAATGTAGATATTTTCCCAGCTTTATGGCTTTGGTACCAATAGGAGCGTGTAACATAAGGGCAAGTAAATATAACAACAAATTATTATTGAAAACGGTGTTTTAATTTTGTTATGATTCCTCTTCTTTTTTTTTTTTTTTTTGGCAATGTTTGTCCTCATCTCCTTCTTTTATTCTTATTTATATTCTTAATAGTTTGAAGTTTTCCAGGCTCTGCCTTCATGCTGAGAACAGCCAAACAAGCTTGTTGGACTTGTTAGCATTAAGAGAGGCTAAGGCTATGCAAAGACCTTTGGACAAGTTCAGACAGGGCGTTGAATTTTACCCAGTGCAAATACAATGATATAGAATTTACCCCTCACACAGATGTACGTTTCACCATAATGATGTTTATTCATGCAGAAATGTCTAGACACATAAAGGTCTTACTTTTGATCTGTCTTCTTCCCAGACACACTTGTAAACAATCCCCTAGTGATCTTTGAAACATTGCTTCTTACTGTGTCATAAGCAGGAAATTGTGTCCTAAGTGTCACAAATTGGAAATAGCTTTTGAAGACTAATGGAGTTCTAGCTGGAATCAGGAATGTTGTTGAAAATTTGGAAAAATGGGAAAGATTATATATGTGCCACCAGCAGGCTGTTTTGAAGTGGAAAGCATGATGTATGATTGTTTCTGAAGCAGGAACTTGAAAATTATTACAGTTGGTCTGATTCAGTTGTTGATTTGGTTTTGTCACTTGAATGAGACACTGATTGGATTCAAGACACTCTATGTCTTCTAATCCCAAGGCTCTACAAGGTGCCTGCTGAAAATATTTATGATAGCTGCTTTCCTGCCATCTATGCAAAGGTAAAGACAGTGTAGCACCTGGGACATTCCAAGAAGTTTCCAGCCACTTATTTGGAGCAATCTTCTGGGTGTTTTGTGGAGCCAAAGCAATGAACAACTTCCAGGCTGAGGCCAAGGATCTGGACCTTGCTGGGTAAAGGAGTGAAGAATCTGAAGAAACAGAAATATGAAATGTTAGAAATAGACATGGATTTTTTTGTTCATGTTGCTACTTATTTAAAACTTGAACCTCATGTTTGCAATAATCAATAAGGTTAACAGCTCGCTCCACATTACTGTACTGCTACAAGCAGGAGGAATCCTCTTCGTGGTGCCAACATTTGCATGCTGTGTTCTAGACTGATTATTTCCTCCAAATGTTGCCATTTCTGTTTATTTATCCTTATGTGTGGAAGGAGCTCTTTTAAATATTTCTCTACTTGTTTGAATTAGTGAAAGTATCAGTAACTTGAGCATCCATAACACCGCAAGTCTAAGACTCCATTCTCATATGGCACAGATAAAGCCTGATATTTGTTTAAATCTTCTCCCTTTTAGATTGACACTACAGACCAAAAAAAGGAGCTCAGTTTGTAAAGACATTTAGATTAAATTACACTTAATGATCTGTCCTTGGTATGCACATATGGCCTCTCCCCTGCTAAAATGTGAGCTGCATGCTGAGGCTACGCACTTTCTGACACTATAATAATTAGTGCTGGGATGGGAGCTGGGGAAACTTGAGGAGTTAGCAAACCTTCTTTATTTTCTCTGGATCAAAGCTGTCAAGACCAGATTTTCAAAGGGTCTTTTTAATTGTTCCCATAGTATATGCAAGCACATCTGGTTTTGGTGTTCACGACACTACATTGGCATTCAGCCTTTTGAAATTCTGCCTGTTAAAATCAGTGGAAAACTTGTGGAGTTAGGAAAACAAAGCAGAAGACAAGAAAACAAACACACGCTTCCTTAGTAATTACATTGCAGCATGTAAAAGGTCTGCTTGAACGATCCTGTAAAAAGCCATTGGCAAGTGGCAGACAGATGGACAAAAGGACACAGCCCCGACATAGCTGCACAGGAAGTGGCCCCCAGCTTCTCCCCAGCTGTACCAGTACTTGGTGCTAGGGAAAGTGCTCAGCTCTGCGCCGCTTCTTCCCAAGAGATACGGTGGGGACAGGACTATTGCCTGTGGAGGGTGCAGGAGGGCTAGGAGGGCTGTAAAGGTGGAGCTGTGGTGAGTTTGCTGTCCACAGGGAGGTCAGAGTTGTGGTCCCTGGGGTCATAGGGAGTTTCCTCCTTTGAGACAAAACCAGTTAGAGCTGTCCCTCCCATATTGGGGTGGCACGCTTGCTAGCAGCAACAGAGATCTGTTGCTATTTGTTTTGTTTCTGAGTGACTCTGGAGGCAACAGGAGAACAAGGAAGGAAGAGGCCCAATGCCAAGAGTGATATAGAAACATAATAAGTACACAGACTTCACAGCCTTCATTAATTCCTTGTTTACTTCTGGCTGTAAGTTAGGTGTTTTTACTGGGGATTTCTCTCCTGTACACTTTCCTCTCTTCATATGACCTGACAAAACAGTTGAAGTGCTGTGTCATCTTAACCATTTTTAGAATTGTGAGTGTAGACTGGAGGCATGAGATCTTCTGTTCTGTCTCTGCAGTTCTCTGCTCTAATTGCAAAGTGCCCCATGATGTTGGTTTTCAGAGGACAATGAAGGGCTCATGCTTTTCTATACTGGGAATTATAGACTAGTCAATCAGCTAAGTGTTGGCATAGAAAGTTTAAAATGTGCAAAAAGGATTCAGTCTTGAAACGTACTCCTAATGCTTTTCTGAACTTTTGAGCACCTTCAACTCCCTCTGATTTCTAGAAGCAGGAGACATCTGTGTGTATTTTAGTAGTATAAATCTGCCTCCCTATTTTTGTGTGCTTGCCCATGCCTGCTTTTGCATATGGCTCAAGTACCATGACTGCATACCCCAGTACCCATGTGAACACACAACTGCAACCATGATAAGCAATCCTGCACAACTGCCTGCTAGACTACATCCGAGCTATCAAACTCACTTAATTAATGGGAAATTTGGGAGCACTGGCATACCAAACAATAGCAGTAAAGAACCATTTTCCCTGTGTAAGATGGATCAGACAGATAGATGTTGCTGAGAGTTTGGATCCTGTCCATCTGTTGGGCACCCACAGGAGTGCTCCTCCCTGCCTTCACCTGCTGCAGGGGCAACTCAGCTGTTTAGTTATATGCCTATAAAAAGCCTCCAGCGTTCACTCCAAAGGATGATTAATTACATCCCTGCTTCTATTTTTGGTTTTCTTTTGCAAAATGAAGGAATTAAAGCAAGTGGTTTCACAAGCTAGTGGCTCTGTATGGAGATGCACTGCATCACTTAACAGCTCCTTCCATCTTCAGCTTCCATGATTCTGTGAAAGTAAATTTTTTTTTCTATGAAAAAGTTGCAGGGGAAGGATACTTATTTGTGTGGCTATGTCATGCTTTAGGACCACACACTGGTTCAGCTACTGCTACATATCCAGCTGGCAGAACCAGTGACAAGGGTATTTACCATGACATGCACATAGCCATCTCTGAGCCCAGCATGGTCATGGCTCTGCTGCTACAATTGGCTGCTCAGATAAGTCTGTAATCAGCTGCCTTTGCAAACACAGATGTGCACTTCACTGAATTTTGTTTTATCTTGCAGAAAACAAAGAATCTACAGGATTCCAGAGGAGCAAAGCCTGGGCACTGTTGTTGCCAATATAACAGCTAAAGATCCTGATGATGAAGACTTTCCCAGCAGACTTTTCTACAGCATCCAGTCTTCTAACAGATATTTCTCCATAAATCCATGTGTGACAAACAAAAATATGCCTTCTAACACCCCAAAAGAGAGAATGGCTACTTTGGAGAAAATGGTTTTGCCTTAGTTTTAAATTGACATAATTTATTCTGCAGCTACCCTAGAAATAACAAATACTTGGTACATTATTAAGGTCAAATTCTTTGGTCAGCTGACCAAGATTAAGTAAGATATCTTAAAGAAAGTAGCTCAAAGGTGATTTCTTGACAAAGATTGCCTTACAGCTAGAGGATGACAGTCCCTTGGGTGGAATTATTAGCTGCCTTCTTTTTAATCTCTGAGGACTGCAGTGACCCTTCTGGGGCTCTTGAAATGGCTGCACACAGTTAGACCTTAATGTCCTCTCTCCTGCCTGAAATCTGATCTAGCATTGAGGTGCACAGCAAATCTGCACCTCAGCTTCATTGTTCAATTGATGGCTCTCCTCAGGCAAGGCCATCCAAAAGAGTCCTCTCTCTCATGCTGGTCCTATCTCCTTGTGCTCTCTGGGGTACATACACCAGTGCCCTGAGGTTTTTGCTCCGTGGCTGGCATTCAGTGGCTGCTTTGCTCCTTGTCTGCTTTTGCTTTAGAACTGTTTATCAGAGCTGTAAGAAGTGCCACACAACACCATGCTGTGGGGGATCAGGATAATCCTTAAATACTTTGGACTCCTTATGTCCTTTGGCCATGTACTGCCAACCTCCACCTCAATTACACTCCAAAAGGCAGAGGATATCTACACTGTTCCTTTACCTCCTTTTACCTCCTTTGTGCTCTGGAAATAGCATTGTGCTGTGCCATAAAAACCTAAAGAAGGTTTGCTAGCAGAAGAAAAAAAGAATAATTAAGTGAATGGCTGACCAGAGCACTTGACACAGTCTGTCACAGCTAAGAGTGTGTCACAGCTAAGAGCAGCTCTGTTGATGTGTGAGTAGATTTAGAGGTGCTGAAGGATGCTTCAATGATAACAGTAGAAAGAGAAGTGGTCTTAATAGCTAGAGAGCAAGGACAGCACAGGCATTAGCAGCTCATTGTCCTTGGTGCTCTGCAAGTGCACTCAACTCTGACTTTCACTAGCTCTTTGAGGGCATAAGGGAAAACTATCTGCTTTCCAAGCCCTCTGCTGAGCTGTATCTTTGAACAATCGGTGTCTATCCATTAAAGTCTTACGCAGAACTTTCAGAGCCATTATGCGTCATTTAAGAAAACAGCTAAGGCAGCCATGACTTGCACAGAAGAGAAGAGGTTTTATTCTGCTACCTGTCTGCTGAGCTACCCTGTCCTTTTGCATGTGCACCACAAGTGTTTGTTACTTGCCCCCGTGGTGAACATCTCACATGTGGCTGCTTTCTGCCTAGCGACTGGCGTGCTGCAGGTGACGGGGAGAGCTGACCGAGACGCGCTTCCCCTGCGGCTCCACCCTAACGTCTCGCTGCTGCTGCGGGTGGAGGACAGTCCCAGCGGGGGGCACGCCAGCGAAACAGAAATCACAATCATTATTGAGGACATCAATGACAACCTACCAGAATGCCACCCTTCTACCTTCAGGTATTGAGGCTCTTCATTGCCTTAGTGCTGCCTGCTGCCTTTCTGCTCCAGACCAGTGTGCAGTCTAGGGCACATCAGTATAGGGTCTCCAGACCTACAGCTAGAGGTTCAAGTGCACATTTATCTTTAGCCTTTCGTTAGTCTTTAGTTGGTGTTCACTCTAAGTGTCTTAGGGCATGAAAGTCAAATTCCTGGCATGTTCAAACTGGGAATTTGGACTAAAAATATCAGGGTATGGTCAGATAATTTATTCACCTTTCTTTCACGTACCTAATCCCTTAGCATATCAGAATATATGTGTTATATGTTATGTGTGTTATATATCAGAATATATGTGTTAGAGAGTTACTTTCATGACCTATACAGATCCAGGCTCCTCCTTTCTTACTTTATGCTAAACTGGGGGGAATCACCCACCAGAGAAAGCTTGTCAGTCAGTTCTGGAGTTTTATTTTAAACTTCCTGATCTTCATTTCTCTGTCTTGTGACCTGCATGGTTTTTTGTCTAATGCAATCTGTAAGGTCTTCAGAGCCCAGATCACCTCTTTGTTATAGGTGTCCTCTCTGTATAGTGACTTAGTCATGGTCTTTGCTATGGCTATGAGTGCTCTGAGACCTCTGTGATGATCAGGTAGTTTGTGTCTGCAGGTGAAGATATAACATTAACTCTGTTTTACAGATTATGTCATAGAAAGATTGAAGTCAAAACTGTCCATCTGAAATGTTTGACATGCCTGAGCTCTGATCTTTCAGGGTACATTGCACTGCATAGTGCAGTTCTTCAGGTGCACTTAGGGTATTTTGATGGTCCTGCAGGTAAAAATCCAGCACCTCAGGCCACAAACATATGCAATGAGGAATTCCAAGTTAACGGGTATCTATTTAAATTGCTTGCTCACTATCTGATAGAAATGTCTTACATTTAAATCACATAATTTCATGTGAGGGCAGGAAGAGAATCCAGTTCTTCTGAGTGCTGCTGCTTAGTTACAACATCCATGACAATAGCATAACAGTCTTTTATCTAGTGAGCTTAAATTTTCATCTGAAAGAGACAAAAATCTTCAGGGAAAATTGTAATCAAATGAAAAACTAGTCTTACAGGGATGGTACTATGGGAACACAATTGGAGCTTATTGGTATTTCAGTTTGTTTTTCTTTCTTTCTTTTTTTTTTTTTTTGTATTTATCTCTCTCGATTAAAAAAAAAAAACAAAACAGCACCCTCTGCCCCCATTTCCATCATGTGCATCACAGGGACCCTCACCATCAACATCAGGGCCAGAACTGCTAGTTTCACAAAACAGCATAGTGGTCCAGCTATTAGGTAAGGAGAAAAAAACCTGTCTTCTCATCAGGAGAACATTATAACGTACTGAAGAAATGAGTGCTGTAAAGATGTTTTAAGATACTAATTATTAACTGAACTAATTGTGAACATTTAGATCTCATGGCAGCTTCTGAAGTTTAGCTGAGTTTGAGGTTTATGGTTTGGATTTGGCTAAATATTTATGTCCTGCCCATTGTACAGGGCAGCTGTCCACCACAGCATATGAATTAGATTCTGGGTTGGTTCATCAGCTGTTGCCTGTTTAGATCTAGGATCTGACTTGGAAAATAAATAGAAATAAATGTTGTGGCATGTAATATATGAAGCATTCAAGAGAAGAAATATAAATTTCTCTGAGAGGAAATATGTTTGTCTTAAACAGGAAAGAGGTGAATGAAGATACAACTGCTGGGACATTTCTTCTTGATCTTAGAAATTACTGTAGAGATACTGATGTTGATCCATCACACAACCAATTTAATTTCACTGGATTATCTGGTTTTGGAAGCAATAACTTCGCTTTGGGGTCCACTGTGTCTGGAAGACTTGTGGTTAGTTTTTCGTGGCTTTATGTTAGATTGTCCAATATCAGAATTCGACTTGTGGAATTTTATAAGTTCTTTGAATTCACTGCCTGTATAAGAAAAAATTAATTACTGTAATCCATGTCACAGTGAGTGTTATGTGGACAATGACAGCTTTGACTGGATGTGAACTACACACCCTTTGACAGGATGCTTTCTATGGATTTCACAGAATTGGTGAACAGAGAACATTCACCAGAGAACTGTTTTCTCTGGTTTTAAATAAATGTGCTAGGTATGATTGAAAAAAAAATTTCCTTTTTTTAGGGAGTGTGAAGCACTAACTTTGATATGGATAAACAGAGAAATCTGATGCCATTTCATACCCATTTATTCATGACAGACTGGAAGATCCTTGTTATTTAGCATAAGTATTTGAAATACATGAGAAATCACACAGTAACTACTTCCCAGCTTCATTGGTCAGAATTGTAGAACCACTTTGAGTGAGAAATTTTGACAAAAGTGTGGTGGTATTTGCACTTGTGTGATTTGATGTCAAAATATGGGCTTCTTATGGTGAGAGTTGCAGGCATATTTGCATTGGCCAGAATCCCCACAAACTGCTGGACACGTACAACAGTGGTTGTCTCATTGCTTTAAAAGAAACCATGGACAATTACAGAAAAAGAGAAACGTAACAAAAAGTAGGCATTCTGTCTAAAAGACAAGAGTGCTACAGGAGCAGTAAACCGATTTTGTATGGCTTGCTTTAATTTTTGATCTGAGGTATACATGTCAACGAGCACTGCCCTTAGTTGCTTCATCTACCAACACAAAAAGCATTTTCATTGCTGCACAGGATATGACTGTTATCAGCCCTTTGATCACCATGTGTGTATAGTGTAACAGGCTAGCTGAAGTGTCCTGTTCCTCCAGGAGTTTCCCTGTAGATGATGAACAGTGGATGCCTGTGCTTTAGTCCTGCTGTCCCAAAGTTTATGAGGCTCCTACAGAAAGACAAAGAGTTCAGGAGATTAGGATTTAAATCTGTGTAAGCCACCATTTAGTAACAGTTTGGTTCCTGGATAAGCACTTGTGGCCGAACCTGATACCTTTAATACACGTCTGCAGGTGTAAGCTCAAGGAGTAACTAATACTATTTAGCAACAGCAGATTCTTGCTGAGCCAACAAAGAGCAGAGTAAATAGCCAGCTCATTACATGAGCTTTGAATTAACTAGGTAAAATTGTGATCCAAATGATGAAACTTCCTGCACTTAAGGGGAAGAAATTTTGTTGGCAGAAGGAAAGAGTTTTGAATTTTCAAGAGACACCAGAGTGTGAATATGTAGAAAAAGCCTGGAATTCAATCCTGTAATTGATTAATAGCCTGTATCACTCCTACGGAGCAATTCTATATATCCAAGGGGGCACCACTGAAAAAAAGTAATTGCCTTCATATATATTGTGACTTTATGTAAGGAAGTATAAATACAATTGTGTTTGTTTTTAATTTAGATGACTGAAAGTATTGATTTAGAAAACCCAGCTAATCTTGGAGTTGAAGTTTATTCTTTGGCTGTCAGGGTGCAAGATATTGCCCGTCCTGACTACTCAAGCAAGTATCCCTTTTACACTTCTTTTGATATTTTCCTGTGCTGTAACAGCATGGAGAGAGGAATACCATATGTATTTTGAATATATGCATGAGAAAATTTCACAGCCATACTTAACGATGATTTAATCTTCTGTTATAATTCCAGATATCATCTACATTTATATCAGGATAAAGCCAGTGAATGAATTTTTTCCAGTCTTCAGTAATTTATCATATGAATTTAATGTTCCAGAAATTATTAAAGGTACAGTAAATAGGACCTACATAACATAAATAATGTTGTCAGGTTGATAAGTACCTTTTTGTGCTAAATGGATTTTCAAATATTTGAATTAAGAGAATGTCTCAAAGTTCCAGTTCAACCAGAGTCTCACCATACAACCACCTACTACCCTTAAATAGACAAAACTGGCAACAATTCCAATTGTACAAATGGAAGCTGAGACATAGACAAATTCAGCAATTGCACAAGAAATCTGTGACAAAGCCAAGAAATGAACTCAGATGTCTTGATTTAGACTGTCTTTCTGCTCTTGCTAAATTAGCCTTTTGGAGGGACTGTGATGGTCCAAAGAAACCACTATAGACTGACACAGACAAGTTAAGACTCCCTTGGCCCATGGTGTAGGATGGCCACCCCACTGCCCCCTTAAGCCCAGCTCACCTTGGGTGCAGCAGGTGTCCTGCAGATGGGGTGCAATGGGAAGCAATGGGAATGCTTGGATGGGGGGGGGGGGGGGGGGAGGAGAGAGGAGCTGTGCACAGCCAGAGTGCAGTCAGAGCAGCTCCTTGTGGTTGGAACCAGGGTCCTTCCCACTCCTGCAGCAGCCCAGGACCAGCAGCTCTGAATATGATCTTAAAACTGAATTTGTTGAAACTGTTCACATGCTTGACTCCCGTCTCAGCACTCTTCCAGTCCTCTGGTGAGCTCTGCACCTCGTGAGTTTGCAGAGCAGTGCCGTGGCATCTTGCCTCTGTGGTAATTCCTGTGTGCCATGTGTGAGCACCAGCCAGCTCTGTGCTGTGCTGCTTGGTGTCCAGAGGAGTTGGCACAGGAATGGCATCTTCCCTAGCTTCAGCCTCTCCCTTCTATGACCTGATGTACCAAACACAGGCCTTCTGCCCCATGACCTCACTTACTGGCTTTATTCTCTTGGCTGAGAAAAAATTGAGAGGTACGTTAGATATATGCTGGAAAAATCTTGACCCTCATTCTGGACCTCCTAGGATTGCAGAAAAATTGATGGTGTAATGGACCACTAGGGTCTCAAGTCCAACTTATGTTAAAAGTGAGGCTAGTTTCAAAGCTAAGTCAGGTTGCTCAGCACCTCATCCAGTTATGTTTTGAAAATCTCCAAGGATAGAGAATCCACAGCTTCTCTGAGTCTCTGTTTCTGCAAAGCAACCTTGATTACAGATAATTTTATCTTGTTCCCAGCTGGAATTTTCTATGTTGTAGCTTGTGTCTGTTCTCTATTGTCCTTTCAACATCCCCTCCTAAGAAGATTGTATCCTGGTCTCCTGTATTATTGCCCTTTAGGTAGTGGAGCACAGCAACTAGACCCCTTTGCATTCTCTTCTCCAGGCTGAATAAACCCAGCCCCACCAGCCCCTCCTCCTTCATCCTCTGCTCAATCCTCCCTAACCTTTCTCCACTTTTTTAGCATCTTTCTTATCCGTGGGCCCCCAAACTCATCACAGGTAGCTTTACGAGTGCTGAGCAGAGTGGATAAGCCACTTCGTGCCATGGGCTGGTGACACACTTCTTAATGCAGTCCAGTATGTGGTCTCCACTCTCCCAAGGGTGCCCTGGTGGCTTATCTTAACTTCTCTATCAGGGCTGGGGTCCATTCTTGCAGAGCTGCTACCTGCTCAGCCAATCTCAGCCTGCACAGATGGGCTTATTCTGGCCCAGGTGCAGGACTTTGCATTTGTCTGTGCTGAGCTTCATGAGTTCTGCTGGTGCACAGCTCCAGCCTGCCAGGCCCCTCTGAATGGCAGCCCTGTCCTCCAGCACATCCAACACTGCCTCAGGCTTCTGTTACTCATAAAACTGCCCCAATGGCCACACCACCAAAGAGTATGTCCAACTGCATCACTGCATCTGAGTGGGACGTGGTGAAGCTGTCCACAAACCTCCAGGATATTTAGCAGCCAGATAATCTAGTGTCTGCTTGAATTAATCAAATTATTATGGCTGGAGTAGGCTTACAGCACAGGCAAAGGCAGCTGCGGCTATGGTCAGCAGACCTGTGCACTCTGTAGTGCTTCTGTGTCCATTTGCCTAAGCCAAGGGGTGGTGGGGAGGAAGAGGCATGTTGCAAACAGCCCAACCATCCTGCTCACAACCTCCTCTCCCTTGCCATGGACAAAGGAGCAAGCCCAGATTTTCATCCTTTTCCCTCAGCTTTCTGTTTCCTTCCTTCTTTGATCAGGAGGATCCTGCCAACGTCCACAGGTCTACACAAAACCCTCCTTCCTGCTCTTTGGAGAAGCTGTCACCAGCTACTCCTGAGTATGGCAAAGCTGCAGCTGGTGGGGGGACGCACGGCCTGGGAGGGAGCTGGAGAGACTGGAGAGGTGGGGCCGGGGGGGATGGCTCCTAGTGGGGGAAGCCTGGCAGGGAAACCTCGGCAGCCCTGGCTCCTGCAGGAGCCAAGCTCCCAGGAAAGCAAGGAATGCTAAGGAGGGATGAGGGGGCACAGGACGGCCACTCAGCAGTCAGGGGACCCTGACCTGCAGGTGTGCATATCAGCATCTTGCATTGTTCAGCAGCTGGTTGTTCTTGCCCAGCTTTAATTTCGATGGTGCAGAGACGGAGCTTGGTTTTCTACGCTCTTTCCCAGTGGGCACAATATGGTGAATTCTGTAGCATTTCCTATTCTGTGTGTGTCTCCTCATACCACTGACATAAATCTTAGCAATGTAACACTTGAAACACATCTGTGACATGGATATGTCTGTAAAGCCATCTGTGTCAGACACAGAGCTTTGCCAGACACTGAGACTATCAAAAGAAAGAATATGTTTTTTTCTGACTCAGACTGCCTCTTGGTTTGGGCTGAGTTGACACTAGTGGGGTGCTTGCTGTTGCTGTACCAAAGAGGAGCCAGCAGTTTGCACTAGGGCTGGAGTTCACAGGCTCAGGAAAGAAAAATAATGACAGCCCTTCATTTACAACCTCCTTCTGTCTTGCTCTGTGCGTGGGGACTGTTCATCCTGTATATCCTCAGGTCACGTGGATCTACTCAGTCTCTTCAGAGATCGGCAAGCGCAGTCCCGTCCTCGTTCTCACCGTTTGCAGCACTGCCATTTGAGGTTTGCTGCAGAAATGCTCAGCACAAGGGCAATTCAAATGGCTTTTCGGCCACCGCGGAAGGAACCGCAGCAATGGCTTTCCAAGGCAAAGAGCCTTGTTCCCCCGGCCATGCCCGTGCTCGGGCTGCCACGAGGCAGGACTTCCTGCAGGTCGGTGCAGGGATCCGGGTGGCCCTCACTGCCAGAGCGTTTCTGTTGTGGTTCTCTACAGATTCCTCCCATTTTGGTATTTATTGCTACCAGGCAAGCCCATACATGGAGAAGCCATAGCACAGCGTGGTGAATTAGTGTCGTTACCGACACCCGATCCCCGGGATCTCTGCCACCCAACCTCTGCCGTTGGGTACCATCAGCAGACACAGGCTTCAATGTGAAGGATGCTGCAAATGGCGTTTATTGCGCAGCTGCAATTGCTTATATAGCACAAGCCACGCCCACAAGGCCCCTCGTGGGCAGTCTGAGCTTTCCGTTACATCGCGAGATCTTCCGCACGCCGATCCCTGCCTATGGCGGGCTCTGCTCACCGCAACAAATTAGTATTTCTCACACCTTTGCTTTACTTTTTTTCAGGTGAAAAACTCCAGAATTAATCTTTAGTTCAGCTTTGTCAGGTTTTGGTTGAAACAAGTACTCTGTACCTCCTTTTCCTTAAAATGTTAATGAAATATGGATTTTCTGTTTCTCAGTTGGATCCAGCATTGGAACAGTAAATGCCAAAGACAAGGACTGGCCACCCAGTGTCATCACTTATTCCATTATAGCTGGAGGAGGCACCAGGGAATACACAAATATCTTCTGGATCAGTCCAACCAAAGGAGTTGTCAAGATTTTAGGTAGATTAGACTATGAAACAACTCAGAAACACATTTTCACAGTACAGGCCTCAGACCAAGAGAAGGCTGCAACAGCATCTGTGAGTAAATCCACTCTACTTCCCCCCCTTTATCCACATTTTTCTCTCTTCTTCCTGACAAGAATGGTGCAACATTGTGCAAAGCACTTTGGTCTGTAAAAGGCAAGTTCACCCCTGCACAGAGTTGGATGAAAGAGGTGGTGTTCACTCAGTTTATTTCATACAAAAAACATCAAAGTAATATATTTATCTTTCAACTGTGGGTTTTGTTTATCAGGTTTTTTTTTATTTATTTATTTTACCTGGGCAGTAAAATTGTCTTCTGTGCCCTAGAAAACTTAGGATATTCTTTATGGATACGTATGTACTGGAAAATAGAAAAAGAACAGGGTCTTGAAGCCAGATAGCAGAACCCAATTGTAGCCATGCTTAGTGCCAAGTCATTTTAGGACCCTCTGTAGTACCCCTTGACCCTCAAACTTATATTTGATTTAGTATGTCGTGTTTTTTTCTACTACAAAGTGCCCAAAGTAATGCAAGAATTGTATTGCAACCCATCAGAGTTGTGTTTCCATGGGGTGGGACAGAGAGGCTGTACTATATACCTTGGGGATAGGATGAGGGCTTGGGCAACCTCTTGGGATGGTATCAGAGTGCCCAGGACATTACAGATGTGTCCATGTGGCCTACTGGAAATGAACCCTTACAAGTGCCTTCCCCTGTTTTGTCCCTGATGGTGCTATCTGGCAGAAGCCAAGAGCATGCTGGGGACCCTGAGAACATTACACAGCAGGGTTGTGCTCAAGTTTGCTGACCTGACTTATTTTATTCGGAAGAAAAAAATGTAGGTAGCATATCCACAAAGGTATTTTATAGTCACTTCTTTCAAAGAATCCTGGTGTCCTTCATGTACAGACTCCTTTTTACTCCTTTTCACATCTCCTCCCTTATGACTGCCTTACATTTTACTTCTGCACATCTGTTGGAGGGGGATACAAGTACTAGGCCTGCTTTCTATGCCAGCCAGGCACCACCCACAGAGATGCTAGGTGCGAAGTACTTAATCTCTTTACCACCTATAATATTTCAAGGTAATGATTAAAGAACATTCAGCATCAGGAAGTTTTAACATTGACAAGTTTATCTGTTTCCTGTTAAAGACCACCAGATGTTAGAGGAAAGAGCTTTGAGAAAGGCAACCTTTTTCTCTCAGCCAGCTAATCCCAGCTGACATTAAACACAACTGGTGCTGCCCGGAGTGTTCCCGGCCACACAGAAGGCCATTACCAGTGCTTCTCTCTCGCTGGAAACAGTCTAAAAGGAATCTTCCTTCTTTTCATGACTCATGCTCTGAATTATTATTGAATATGCTAAGAAGCCTAACGAATGACTGTGAAGCAATTTGAGAGGTTTGAAAGGAAGTTTAATAAATACATGGTACTACTATCATTCCTCACTCTAGCTATGACACAATTTAGGTGATTCAAATAGTCAGACACATCAGCTTGAAAACCTCACAGTTTTAGAAGATGGTTCAGGTTAAGGAACATGCTCGCAGAAGAGTTCTGATCATTAGAATTGAAGGTCAAATGATCACAGATGTTTTCTGGTAGGAACTAGATTGGAAGGGAAGTTCATTGCTCTTCAACTGCTGTTGATCAAAAGAGGAAAATGAGCAAAGCCAAGCAGTTAATAAAATTCTGGCTCAACACAATGGAAAGAGCTTCACGCTTGCTATTGCTCTTTTCTTTCAGGTAACTGTCAATGTATTGGAAGTCAATGATGAAGAACCTGTTTGTGCACCCAATTTCTATTCATTTCAAATCCCAGTCAGCTTAGCTGTAGGGACCAATATTAATGGCTTCAGGATTGAATGTCAGGATCGTGATTCTGATCCCAGGTCTTTCCGTTACTTCATTAATGAAGGTACTGTGCCATGGTGAGTAAGCTGGGAACAGTGCAAAAATTAGTGAATGCTGATGGTTTGCTTTGATTTGTAAACACAAATCTAGCACAGTTTACATGCTACTTCTCACGGCGAGCTAGTTGTGATCCACAAGTTCTGCACATCATTACTTTGCTGCTTACCAAAGAGATGTCTCTGCACAAGTTGGCTACTGGTGCTACCACCTAAAAACCATTCCCTCGCAAGACTGGATTGCTGACCACATTAATTAATTAACAATTAATTACACAGTTGACAAGGACTTCAGAAGAATGAGCTGGAATGATATGTAGGGTCAAATTTCCCTTCCAATTACCACTAAGTAAATACTGAGAAACACTGGTGGGTTTTGTTACTCTGCATACCTCATCTTTAGATGCTGGTACACAGTTCAAAACAACCGAGCAACCTGCATGTCCTAGGCCCATGCTGTGTGCATTGAATCTTCATTTTAAGAATGAGTGTTTGAACCTAGTAGTCAGCTGCATCTGCTTGGAACTGCAATGGGATGGGATGACACTTGGATTCACAAAAAAGGGAACACACTCTCCTGGGGCAACTCTTTTTATATTGCTGCTGAGATGACTACTGAGAAGGAGGGAGCCTGCTGCCCAAGTGCCAGCTGAGTGTAAAAAGAGAGAACCCCTGTCCTATTGCAGCCCCTTAATGGCACAGAGGAGCTCTGCAGCAGTGGTATTTACACACGAACCCTCACAAAGGAAATGTTTGTATTAGCAACTCAGAGTTTGACTGCAGGTCCAGTTTTGGCTGTATAGATGTGAGCTTTGCCATGCAATTGCCCTCTGAGACACAGAGCACCCCATGGCCCATTTGTGTTGTACAATAGTCATGGCCTTCAAGGTCACTTCAACTCTGTAGCTCTGTGGGGCAACAAGAACAAACCCAAAGCACATCTGGGGCCTTTTCATGGCTCTGATCTCTTGTTTGTGTGGTCTGTCCTGGAGCCTGGGAGCTGGGAGCCATCTGGGCTGGCCTACCTGCAGCCCAGACTGCTAGCAGACCTCCAGCTATATGGACAGAAAATGAGGGCTGGGAAGCCAGCATCAGTGAACTCCCCTCTCTGTCCCCACAGTGAAGACAAAGCCCTGGAGACAATGGCTGTGAGTCATTAGCTCTCTTCTGGGCGACCTGTTCAAAAGCCTCTGGCTTTGAGGGAGAAGGAATAGAGAGAAGCTGGAGGGCCTCTGAAGACACTGGTGGTGTCCATGTGGTCTAGGGGCCACCCCAGGGCCACCCCAATAGTGAAACTAGCCCTGCAACAGTGTAGGGTCCTCACCTACAGGTGAAAGGGTAGGTGCTGCTGCCTCTGGGTGCTCTCCATGCTCTAAGGACAGGTCATTCAAGTGACCTCTTGTGTGCCCTGGTGCTCTGAAGTATTTCCACAGCCTCCTCTCAGCTATGTCCCCACAGAAGGTCTTGTTCTATATTTTAATGCTTTTAGGGCACTATAATTTTCAGTTGTTTTATATGGTATCAGGAAGATGAAGGAACCATCCTTGTCGACGATACTTCACTGCATAATAGGTGCATAGTGATCCATAACACGTTGTCAACAGAAACGAATTTTTGTGCTTGTTCCGTGCATTTACTTGAATGTGTAAAGTAAATTTTCTGGCATTTTGATGTTTTTGCTTTAGGCAACACGAACAACCATTTCACCTTCTCACCAAGTGCTGGCTCCAACACATCTCGGCTGATTCTTGCATCCAGGTTTGATTATGAGAGTGGACTTGATACAAACTGGGTTTACAGGCTGCGCGTCCATATAACAGATGACAATTTACTACCTGCCAGGGACAAAACTACACGCCTAATTAAAACTGGAACGGTGACTTTAAGCATCAGAGTTATCCCAAACCCAACCACTATCATTACCACAACTGTAAGTTCACTGAAATTTCTGTCCAGTTTTGCTTTTCTTTTATGGACTAATCTCATAGGAGTGAAGAGGGTAGATGTATTCAAAAGGAAAGCAAAGTCCTACATTGGGTCCAGTCCCAGAAAGTGCTGAGCCCCATGCTCTTATATTGAAGCCAACGGTGGTTGATATGCTTCATGTCATGAAGGACAGGCACAGAGTCATAACGTAAGTTTTTTTATTTATTTTCTAAAACAAAAATGGCAAGTAGCCAAAAGACTGGGCACACTGCCATTACCATGCAACTACAAAGTTAAAGATTTTGGTAGCTTTATTAATAAGGAAAGAGCAGGAGTTAACCTTTGCCTGGAACCTTAAAATTACCTCATGCATTTTGCCATACCTCTTTTTTATTTTATTCATAGCTATTCACTCCTCCAGCTGCCTTGCACTTCTATGTGCTTCTTTTGCAGGGGGACACATTAATCTGTGGCTACCAAAGTTGAAATAGGCAACAAAATCAACAAGAAATCCTTGTCACTTGGAAGGGACTTTTTTTCCATCCCTGAGGTCACTGTCATGTAAAACTTTGAGCTGCCTGTCAGGAACTGAAGCAGTTGTGCCCAGCCCCAGTGTCACTGAGGTTTCAGCAGGTTTTAGATAGCAAATCCAGAGGGGTGGGATGGGTCTTTCCTGAGCTACCTGTCCACATGCCTGCAGGGAAACCTGCACAGCTTTCAGCAGCCAGGGTGGGACCTGGCCTTGCACAGCCTGTGGAGCTGTGGACCTGTGTCCCAGCAATACAGCTTACTCCTCCACAGTCATCCCAGACACGCTCTAGCTCACCAGTTTCATTTTGGAGCTGACTTCCATCAGGTTGGTTCAGGACACGAGGAGGGCTTGCTTTTGTCTTGCCTGGAGAAGCAGCACACTCTGAGGATAAAGACCACTCTCTCCCTATCCTTGTGCTGGTCACCACCTTCATTCCTTGTTGCACCGTCTCTCCATCACCAGAGTCCATGCATTTTCTGTCTGCCTGAAGATGGCATTAGCCTTTTTTTTCTTGCATGCAGGAATGAAAATACGAGTATGCTGGTGAAGGGCTAAAAGAGCTGTTCACTGTAAAATAGTCTGGATCTGCTAGGGTCTGCTGGTAACTGAGCCAGAACCAGAGGATCCTGCCAACAGCTCATGCAAGTCTGGATGCTTTGCTATGAAAATGCTTAAATCCAAACTTGCAGACTGATGAATAACCGTGTTATTAGTAATACTCCATTGGGAAGGAATAAGTATATTTCTCACAGCTGCCTTCTCCCCCTGCTTAATGTGGAAATGAAAAGTTAAGCTAAATAATAAAGCTTGTTCTGTATTTCTTTCCAGTGCTTTACCACAAATACAAACAGTCTAGACCATATACCGCAGCATTAAATCTGCCTCTCCAGAGACATCAGCCTTCCACTGCCAGTCTCTTTTCCAGAAGAGCACTTCCATTGCAGCAAATTCTTCCATCACGACTCCTTACATCACTTCAGTGCAGCAACTTGATGAATCAGATGCTGGAAGGCTAGTAGTGTAGAAAAGAAGCCCTGTTGCAGAGTCACTTGTGACTTCAATCCCAGTGAGGATGGAGTGGTGGTGATCTTCAGATTATATGAGAGCTTCTCTATGGATTGGATGTACTTCTTTTTTTTTTCTCCAAGGCTAAATAGATTATTTTAAAGTTATCCTTAAACAGAAAAGAAGTAGATCTCTACTAAATTTCATATGCAATGTGATAATGAAAACTAAACAAAAACTTCAGTAGACAATCAAAACTAATAGTACCACACTAGGTAATGACCCAGGTAGAGCAAATGAGTAATTTCTGATCTCTGTGAGGACAGTTTTATGATGGGACCTTAATGAACAAGTTGCTAGCACCAAGTGACATGCCAGCTCAGAGACATGTCTCCTGGCACTTGGGGAAGATGTGGGAGATGGCAACTGCTCAGGAAGTGTGGTTTTCCCTTCTGGAGCCAGGGAGAAAAAAAGGAGTTCAATTTCTTTTTATATGATAACCCAATTCCTCAGGGTTCAGCTCCTCTTATGAAGTGGGCTGAAAGATCAGTGCAGTGAAAATGACCTACTTCTAGTTT
Organism: Merops nubicus; assembly: GCF_000691845.1. Taxonomy (NCBI): domain Eukaryota; kingdom Metazoa; phylum Chordata; class Aves; order Coraciiformes; family Meropidae; genus Merops; species Merops nubicus. The sequence continues at coordinate 534 of NW_008593862.1, read as the reverse complement.
TGCCTTAGGTAACAAGAAACCGTTATCTTGGTAATGGCAGTATTCCCTGAACTTGCTCACCCTCCAACAGAACACTTGCAGCATCTCAAGCAACCTGAGGCTTTTAAACCCCACCATGGTTTGCTTGCTTTAATATAAGACATTGAAACGTTATCTGGAACCTCCTTTTTGCGTTGTGGGTGGGCTCCATTTCAGCTGCCTTTGGTTGCCCCAGGCGCTTGGTGGTCCATCTCAGTCACCTGAGCTGTCTTGGCAGTCAGCAGGCAGGTGGGTGGGATGAACTGCTGTCTTCAGCAGACACTATCTCCCTCTGCCCATCATCTGCAGAGCCCCGGGGCAAGCTTGGGCCAGGTGCTTCAGTGCAGAAGTTCAACCAGATGAAAGGTGCCGTTGGTGTCAGCAACCTTACAAGTATGCAGCCTTGAGGAACTTTTCCTATCTTGTTTTAAAAGCCTGGCTTCACCGTCGTGACAAAAAGGGAGAACACCTACTCCGAATCAGCGTGGTACGTGCCGTTCGTCACCACCGCCGGCA
>NW_008593861.1:2319-2882 GCF_000691845.1 Merops nubicus | reverse complement strand
GGCAGGATCCCCTCCTTTGAGGCCTCCTGCACCTGCAGGGTTTGCTGAGCCCATCACCAGCCTGTCCAGGAGCTGTGGCTGTGCCCGTGGTGCTCTGGCTGGTGTTGGGCTGTGCTCAGGTCAGGCTGAGTTCTCTCTTCTCTCCCCCTGACTCCTCCCTCCCCCTGCACCTTTCTGGGCTGTTCCCTGGGCTGCCCAGGCTCGGTTTGGTTGCCGTGTGAAGCTGGTCCTGGAGGTGCTGGGGTGGCTGGAGTCCCCACAGCTGCCTCGGGCGGCCGGCAGCTCCGTTTCCAAAGGTCACTGAGTGGGATGATGCTTTGAAATGCTCTAAATATGGCAGCAGAAGCTCTTGGTGTGGAGCTTTCATGGGCTCACCTCCGCAGGCTCTGAACCTGCCACGTCACCCAGGGCAAGGTGGAAAATTCTCTCTGTGCCATCTTGGGTGATCCTGTGTCTTCAGGGGGAAGGAGACACGTTTGATACGTGTGGGATGAGACAGACTGGCCCTGGGGTGATACCAGAGAGGCTGTGGAGTCTCCCGCTCTGGAGAGATCCCAAACGTG
>NW_008593861.1:1269-2303 GCF_000691845.1 Merops nubicus | reverse complement strand
GCTGGGGGTCGCCTGCTGGAGCAGTGGTTGGGATGAGGTGACCCCCAGAGGTCCCTTCCAGCCCCACCACGCTGGGTTCTGGGGTACCCGTGCAGGATGAACTGGTACAAGTGCTTTTGGTGCTCTGGTCTGGTCGTGTCCCCTGCTCTGAGGAGACTCCCGTGGCTGGCTGGAGTTCCCTGCCCAGCCTCCCGTTGCTGGAGGGTGTTGGTGTGGCTGCTGGCACCACGTCACCTCCTTGGGACGGGGGGTGCGTGTGAGGAGGAGGCATCACCCTGAAACGTGTGTTGTAACCAGATTCTTTAGCTGTTAGTGTTTTGTTTTCTGCCAGTGACAGCCCTGCAGATCTCTTTTGAGTGTCTCACACTCTCTGACCAAGGGCTGTGCAGCAAGTGCCACTGTCCCCTGCCAGAGCTGGGCTGCCCCAGCAGCAGCTGCTCTTTGGTGGGTGTTAAAACCACAGAGGGAAGCGACTCGGCCCCGGTGCCCTGGGCAGCTCTGCCAGGCCCCGGGGCAGGAAGGGCCCTTTGCCCTGAGACCCTTTGGCTGGGCCTGCTGCCATGCCCGGGGTCAGGGTGGTGGTGCTGGGCTGTGCCAGGTGGTGCTGTGGCACGGAGCCCCCCGGGGCTGGGCTGCTCATCTGTCCTCTCTGGCTGTGAGGCTTTTGACCACGGAATGGTTCTGCCAAACCAGAGCAAGAGCCTCTGAGTGCCGTGGGGCAGGGATCATCCAGCTGCTAGGAGTGTCTGGTGGTGGCACCCCAGGCTGGCTCAGGGTGGTGGTGCTGGGCTGTGCCAGGTGGTGCTGTGGCACGGAGCCCCCCGGGGCTGGGCTGCTCATCTGTCCTCTCTGGCTGTGAGGCTTTTGACCACGGAATGGTTCTGCCAAACCAGAGCAAGAGCCTCTGAGTGCCGTGGGGCAGGGATCATCCAGCTGCTAGGAGTGTCTGGTGGTGGCACCCCAGGCTGGCCGGGTGGGAAGGGACCTTTCGAGGCCATCTCGCCCAGGCCCGTGGCTGGGGGGCGGGGGGGGAG
>NW_008593861.1:0-1195 GCF_000691845.1 Merops nubicus | reverse complement strand
GCCAGCCACTGCAGCACCCGGCTCTGGGTGCTCAGTGCCTCTGAATGCCTCCTGAGCGAGGCCGTGCAGCAGGAAGTTTTTTCAGGGTGGAGAAGCAGAGTGTGTCTGCTCGTTTGTTGAGGTTTGGTGTTGTGGCGAGCTGTAGGAAGCGGAGCAGAAAGCTCCTCGGGCTGCTTTAACTCTGCTCTGTGCAGCATCTTCCTCCCCAGGGCAGAAGGCTGCAGAAGGTGCTGGGGGGCTCAGCCTGGCGTGGTCACACCCGTTCTGCAGGTGACCCACGCTGCTGTGGAGGCCAAGGGAAGGGGCAGAGTCCTGGAGGTGCTGCTCACCCTGCCCTGGGCTCGGGCAGGGGCTGATCTGGGGGCTCGTGGCCGTGGTGCACCACTGGGTCTCAGCTCTCCGGGCAGTCTGAGTGCCTCGTGGGCAGTGCCAGCTGGCTTGGTGCCCACTGGTCCTCCCGCCAGGCTCTGAGGCAACTCTGCTCCAGAACAGCAATAATGTTGCTCTTCTAGAGTGGAAAAACACTGCTGCCCTCATCTTAGGGACCTTCCCCCAATCCCTCGTGTTTTGGTGGAGGTTTGGGTACCCGCAGTCGTGACTCTGATGAGCTGAGGTGTGGATCCATTAACAGACCTGCAGAAGCCAGTTGTGAATTAGGTGCAGGACGTCCTGGTCAGGCTGCTGGGGTGTGGGACCTCTTGAAGTCACCCAGTCCAACCCCCTGCAGGGAGCAGGGACAGCCCCAACTAGAGCAGGGTGCTCAGAGCCCCGGCCAACCTCCCCTGGGATGGTGCCAGGGATGGGGCAGTGACCACCTCTCTGGGCAGCCTGGGCCAGGGGCTCAACACCCTCACAGTGAAGAATTTCTTCCCAGTTTCTGGTCTAACTCCACCCTGACTCCAGCCAGAGGGTGTTTCTGAGGCAGCAGGCAGCCCGCTGGCTGTGATGCCCAGCAGGACCTGCAGCCCCTGGCACACCCCTGGCAGTGCCCCTGGCCTGCACTGCTCCTGCCCGGCTCAGGCAGTCAGTGCTGCTGCCTCTGTCCTCATCCACCAGGTTTCCACCTGCACTGTTCTAGTGCTGCACTTGGAAATGCACCTGCCCGAGGAGAGGAGCTTGAACCCCGGGCAGATAACACAGTGCAGAGTGTGGGCATCAACTCAGCCCCTGTTGTGCTGCAGCACCACATCTCCAC
>NW_008593860.1:0-27129 GCF_000691845.1 Merops nubicus | reverse complement strand
GTGGCTCTGCTCGCGTGGCTTTCCAGTGCCCATAGCGAAATACATGGGTTGCATAAAGGTAGAAAGGAAGTTTGCTTTTTTCCCCCGGTGTGGATACGTCCTCATGCACTGGAGTACTCTTAGCATATAAATACTTCGATGAACAGAGGTGTAAATCTGTTCAAGGAAGCAGGATTTATAACATTACTGTCAAAACACCTTTTTGGCTTAAAACATTGCATGTTGTGTGGTTGGTTTGTTTGTTTGTTTTGCCCTATTTTTTTCACTTAATTAAGGATAGACCTCATATGGATAAAACCTGTGGATGCCGGCAGAAGCAGTTTGATACCTGCTGGTCTGAGAGAGGAAGAGGCTCTGGAGCTGGGTGCACAGCCCGCGGGTTGAGTGGCCAGCATGGAGTGAGGGTCTGTGCCCCCAGCTTGCCTCTGCAGTGCCCAGCGCTCGCTCTACAGCAGGCAGTCTCGCAGGGAGCATGGGGCACGTTGCTGTTACAGGCCCACACTGTTCTTTCTTCTGAGAACAAAACACCTTTTTGCAGACCTCTAGAATATTTTGGAAGTATTCAGTGTAGAAGTTTAGAGTTTTTGGAGATGTCACAGCAGGCTTTTTAAATGCCCACAAGGTATTTCCTTCAAAACAGGTATGAGAGTAGCTGCATAGCTGTCTGGTAGGTAGATAGTCTCAACGGAATTCCTGGTTTGAGGAAATTCATTTCTGTGCAGTGTGTGCACCTGGGCCAGGCAGTGGGCTACCTGCAGACACTGGCCATAATGAGCAGGTGAAAAGTTTTACTGTGATTCTTCATCTACTTTGCACCTGTGCTCTGGGTGATAGATGCACAGACGGGACTGAAGTCAGAGGACAAAGAGAAGGACATGAGGAGACAGACCAAAGATTCTTAATGTGGCTTTGGACATTCACCATTTTTCTCAGCAATTAAAAAAAAAAAAAAACCAAACGCTCTGACAGGCTGTTCCCAAATAACAGTATTGCCAAGTTGGGCTGCAGTCTGAGGCTGTTTTGTGACTCTTTGGTAGAAATATTGTATGTGCAGTGGCCTGAATGTATGTAGATTTGGGGAAGGTTAACATCCTTTGTTAGCCAGCTAGTGTTAGGAGAAGCGATAGGAAGCTTTCAGACCACGGTCCTGCATGTGTGCATTTCTGTCTCAGATAGTGGTTTGAAAGGAAGCGTAGTCAAGGTTGTGCAAGTAGTAACAAAATACATTTATTGCCAATACAGTGCAGTAAATTATTGCGTGTGGAATTTTCAAATGTTGATGTGTAAAGCAAAGCGTTAACTTATAGATAATTGGTTTGGTTTTCACACTTACCAGTCAGTTACTGCACGGAGTCAAGTCCCTGCTGAAGTTCAGTTTGCTTTAACCTTTTGTATTTGGGAAATGTGGGAATTCTTACAGGAAGTAAGTCTCGTTAGTTCATCAAACATGTCATCTCACCCCTCGATGAAGCTGTGAGAATGTGCTGGAAGATTGCTGCAGAGGGAGATGGTGTTGAGTGGAGAACATACAAGGCTGAAGCTGGCTCTCCAGACATTGCCACGGCTGTCAGGGTCTTGCCTCATTCAGCACTCTGCTGTCTCTGGTGGGGAATGGAGCTGCATGGGGTTCTGTGCTCACCTGGCTGGGCCCAGCTGCCCCGAGTGGTGGTGGGATTCATCATTGTTGTCTTTCCCATTGTACAGCTCCCTCATAATCACCTCCCCTTTGTGCCTTTTTCTATTATTCTGCCAGGAAAACTATGCCTAGTTTAATGTTCTTGAGTCCGTCTAGTGTGTATTTTCTCTTCCTATTAAGCCTTAAGCAATGCTAGAAATTTTTTTAGTGACTTCTGCTGCTTTCTTAGTAGTGAATTAAGTTTGAAGATCTTTCTGGTGTTGGTGGTACTGCCTTACTCTTCTCAAGTTTCTCTGTTTTGTTCTGCAGCTTTATTTTTGCTGTTATTTCTTCCTGACTCTACATTTTGTCTCTGTACTTTTTTTTCTCCGCCTCTTCAGTACCATCTGATCACAAGTTTTCTTTCCCCTTTCCTTTGTCACTTGTCCCTCTGAAGCCCCTCTCTTTTCCTACCCTTTTTCCTCTGGAGTGAATGGTGGTAACAGGTAAGGGAAAAACAGAATTATAAATGACTGGCGTGGCCTCTGCCCTGTGCTGCAGGAAGTCAGCCGCCGAGGAGCTCCTCAGGTGCCCATCAGCATGGCACTCTCTGGACAGCTGGAGAAAACCCCTTTGTTTAAAAAGCAGTTTGTAGGCATGGTGCAGCTGGAGGGCAGGCGGGACTCACCTCCAACAAGTGCACATAGACACTTGGTGCCACCACGTGTGGTGTTACCACCTTGTCCCCTCCTGTCATGCTCTCCCATGTCTTTGTTTTTTTATTCTTCCTTCCCCACCCCTTTTTTTTGTTTTGTTTTGTTTTGTTTTTCCTGGAAGACCTTTAGTTCTGAGCAGCAGAGGAGTCAGTGCCTGGAGCGTCAGGGAGGCAGCGGCTGCAGCGCTGGGTGGCTGAGTCGTTAGCTCCCGTCGTTAGCATCTCTGCTGTGAGCGCCTCGCTCCGTCCCACCGCTGAGCGCTGCTCTGGGGAAGGCCCTGGGAAACCCTCTGGTGTGTCTGGCAGGTCACGTTGGCACGGCGGGTGGCAATAAATCTTGGCCAACGTGAGAAGACTTAGAAAAAAGTTACTGAAGAAAATATATACCTCAAATAGCTCACCATATTTTTCCTAATTAAGTAAAAGATTTTGTAAGATGGTTTTCAGAAAAGAAACATCATGGCTGCAGAGGATTTGGTTTAGTAATCTAATTAAAGAACAGTTAAGAGAGGTTCTTGTGGTAGCTGCTGTTCTTATGAATTAATTATACAAAATAGCAGTTGATTAGCACATCCTTATTTTTACTTTTAAAGGAAGTCCTTACTTTAGAAAGCAAATGACTATACCCTTACGCTTCAGAGCGAAGTCTAATACTGTAAACAAATTTCCATGACCTATGTCTGGTTTTGCTCCCCCCCTTCTGCCTCTCCTACTAAGGGATGGCTTGTTCGAAGCATACAGCCTGTTTTATGTCCCAGCACCGACAGTTTTGACTATTTTACAGTCACCCCATTCACCTTGATTTATTCATAATTGCATCATTAGTGAAATTGGGGGTGAAAGTTAATGTCCTGTGAGGTGGAGCAGTGGAAGTGTGCGATTCACGCAGCTGAACACCAGGACGATACGTGTGACGTGGTCGGTGTTGCCACATCCGATGCCTGTTGTGCAGTGACTTCAGTGCAGCGCCCCTTTGCACACTCCCCGGGGGCCTCTGCTGGGCTTTTTCCCTTGGAGAGGTACGTTTCAGACAAACACCACACAGAAGGCACTTACGAGTGTTGTTGTTTAAAGCAAAACAAAAAACAGGTCAGTCTTTTTTTCGCTGTTGATCAACAGCTTTTGATTTGTGCTCTGGAAAATGTACAGAGAACTCAGTCTTTTTGGAAAGGCTTTTAGAAACCCTCTGGAGGTGTTTGCCTCAAAGAGACTACAGTGCTGGTGAAGGGGAAAAGTGAGGCGAATGGAAAGGAAATGCTTATCCATACATCTCAGAAAATGTCTAATAGCCCAGCTGGCTCCCTTCACAGTTCTTCTCACTGAGGAATGGTTGGCATTTATATATTTCCATAATTTCTCACAGTGAGCATAAACCAGGGTGTCCAAGGAATCCCGAGCTGTTCTTGTCTGCTTGTTAATGAGGTGACAAGGCTCCAGCATGTCAGTCAGAGAGGATTCAGCAGCCTGAGCTTTTATCGGCCCTGCAGATGTCTGAAATAACTTCTTCTTGCTCAGTAGCTCAGCGTAGTTACTTTTCTGCAAATACATCAAGCAAATGTGAAACAGAGTAATAGTGGTCCAGGAAAATTCCTTCTTAATAAATTTTCTTTCATAAGGAGTTGTTAATGTTATGCTTTTTACTCGTATCATACACAGCATTTAAATGGTTAAGCTGTAAATTGTTTGAAAATACTATATTGCAGAATATGCAGACCTCTAGAGCATACCAGCTTGGTCAAGAAGATAGAAATCTGGTCACTGTTTGTGCAAGTGGAAGAAAGCTAACTGTGATCTTCAGAAAAAAAAATTGAGCAAATGTCAAGAAGTGGTTTAGTATGAAGGTTCAGTGGCTGGTGCTTCTTTTTTTTGGGGTAAGTTATCTGGGACTTGGAAGATCTCCTTTCCTATTTTGGTGTCCGGTAGATATGGCTGGAGCTGTTCTTATGGCGTCTTGTTCCAAATTCTAGCACTAGGTGAGATTGACTATTTTTTTTTTAAAAACCTGGCCCTGAATGTCCAAATATATTGCATTTACTCAAGTCCTTCTGCGAACAGACTCTTTTTGCATTACTTTTCATCTGTTGCACAGACCTTCACTGGTTTGCCGAATACTAACTCTTGGGGCCATAGTCAACGCAGAAATTCCTCCCAGCTCCCTGAGGTAGCTGGTTTTATGCAAGGTGGCATAGAAGCCCTCTGCAAAAAGTTGAGAGTATACTTCCTTTCTGTCTTTCACTTATTTTGTCATAGAAATACCATCATGTTCTTCCTGCGTGGTCCTGCTGAGTGAATTACTGGCGTGAGGCACAGAGCGCCTGGGTTGGCCGGGCCCGCTGGGGGCTGGTGGCGTGCAGGGAAGGATGCTCTCTCCCCTGTGTGTCTGCCCATCCTCCTGCCCAGGTGTTGGTGAGCCTCACCCACCCCACTGGGGGCTGGTGGCGTGCAGGGAAGGATGCTCTCTCCCCTGTGTGTCTGCCCATCCTCCTGCCCAGGTGTTGGTGAGCCTCACCCACCCCGCAGGGGTGCGGCTGAGCAGCGGCTGCGCTCTGAACACGGAGCCAGGCAAACACAGGATGAGTCTGCTGGGCAGTGAGCTCTCCCGTCTCCCAAAGCTGGTTTTTGACCAGTTTGGAAAGGGCTGTTGGAAGAGTGTGGAAGGTTCCCAGGGCAACACCATTACACTAGAGGGCAGGATTTAGCCCTTAAATCTTCTCACAGGGTTTAGAAATCAGGAGCCCCTTATGGGTACTTAGATATACTTGTTTATAGAAAAAGTAGCCCAACTCCTGTTTTGCTGTCACACAGACATAGCTGAATGAATAAGGAAATACAGGTAGCACATGGTAGTTTGGTTGCCTACAGTGGAATTATGGAGATGATAGTCACACAAATGCAGATTTTGTTCAGAAGCTGTCTTCGTGATGCCCTGATGGCACAGATTAAAACTTCTGCTAAAAACTGCAGCAATGCAGGTATAGGATGTTGAGAAGTCAAAATGAAGGCACTGGGACATTTGTCATCTTGATATAATGGAGCCACATATTCCTGAATTGCTCATCAAGAAAAGGAGATCAGGTGGCTGCTACTGGTTTTTACTTGGCTAAAAAAGTGCTTGAAATTTATGCAGCCAGTTCTACAGAAAAGTTTATCCTGTGGTGGAGATACATTGAAAACCATTTTGCAGAAGATGAACTATGTTAGTAACATTGTTTTAAGATGTGATTTCTTCTGACATGCTAAATGAAGAGACGAAATTGCAGTTAGTTAAAAACCTTTTTTTTTTTTTTGTTTGTTTGGGTTTTTTTTGTTTGTTTGTTTTTGTTTATTTGTTTTTAGAGTGTTTGGTGTATGTGACTACGGAGCTTTAAGAGTTGTTCAGATTCATCTTCTGTGTTAAAAGCAGGTTCAGGCTCTGTATTCAGTACTAAAGGCAAGGGAAGTGCCAAGGGCCCGGACAGTTGAACGGGCAGGAGGAGAGGTAGCTCTGGATTTGGCAGTAGAATTAACAGTCACAGGGTTCAAAAAATGCTTGATGATGAACCCCAGAAAAATGCCCTCTTCTCATGTTCAGTTTTCAAGGAATACATACACCTGTTGTATTTTCTAGAAAAAAAAAGAGGACTTGTTCCATTGCAGGTTTTTTGGGTAGAATTCTGTTTATTTGCTGTTTAATTCATCAATATCTCAACCTGAATTTTAAATAGTTATCTTTTCAGTGACGTTTTATTTCTGTTAGCTTTTCCCAGCTCTGTTGGATTACATAGATGGCAAGCAGTTTTAAAAAGCAATTATTCAGTGGTTTCTGCATACTTACAGTTGTGAAACATACTTACTGAAGTGAAACATAGCAAGTGTTTCTTTGCAACTTTTTCTCTGAGCTTAGTATTTTTCCTTCCTTTTTATTGCCCAGAAAAATTTTTTTTTGAGATTTGCTCATTTGTTTAAGCAGCTTGAACTAAACTTGTGAATCCATCCATAACTTCTGATGTGAACATGAGAAGACTGAAATTTGTGTTTTATTATTATGGGTTTTAGCACTCTTGGGAGCATTGTCCTGGGATCATCTGTTGTTTCAAAATGCTTGAGAGCATTGATGGTGATTGGTGGTACTGAACTGGTGGATTACCCTAGAAACAGTGCAGCTTACTGCAATTATCTAGTGAAAACAAACTGGACTATATAAACTTAATGCAATCCATTTTGGAAATAAAGGTTATCCTGAGAATGCTCAAGTTACTGTTACTGAAAATCCATTTTTGCATGAAGCCTGTGAATTGAATATCTATACCAGGTGGTTTCTGAAATGTTTAAGGCATGGCTTCTGAAGTCTAAAAATTGGTAATGAGATTACACTAGAGTTCTGATGGAGAATTAATAGCCATTACTTTTATTAGTATCTGTTTAAGACCATGTGCTTCAAAATAAGGCAACTCTCTTTCTCGTTTGTCATTCTTAGTAGTGTGTTTTGTGAGGCTGTGTGGGTAAACTTGAGTTCCTGTCTGACCCTTCGGCTGCCTCCTGACTTCTCAATAAAAATATTTAGAGTGACTCTCTGGAGCACTGGTGGCATTTCAGGATGATTATCTTACGTATTTTTGTTGTTTGTTCAGGGTAGGGCCAGATTTTGACTAGAGTCTGATATGACCAAGAGTGTAAATGAGATGATGTCTACAAAATTGGGTGGAGGTCGCCTTGCACAAATTGTCATGGTGCGCTTCTGGTCGAGTGATCCTGTATGAACCTATCACTCATGTTTGACTTCTAGAGCTTGAAAACCACATTGCTCGAGTGATTCAGAGGAGTAAGATATTAAGGGTACTAGGAAAGGGCAAAGTAGGAACTAGACTCTGTAGACATTTGCAGTTGCAATGTAGTCAAATTACGTTCTTGCATTGTGGAGCTTGTTAGCTTGCCTCTTACCTTCTGTCGAGACTGGAGCAGATCTCATAAAACATCAGTCATGAGGATTCCAGCTGGTATGTGTAGCTTACAAAATCCTGATACTGATGGCCATGAAATACTGCATGGTGTACTGTTCTGTAAAAGCAACGATAGATCCTGGCTGTGATACAGCTGGAAAATACTTGCAGTCTGTTTCTTGGCTCTTTCTTCTCTACTCTCTCTGACCCAGCCTGGAGCCCATAATGCCTGGTGCCCATCTGCAGACCTTTATCGTGCCGTTGTGTTTTGTGAGGTGCTCTGTTGTCGCTCTGGGGTGGTGCAGCTCTGCAGTGACTTTTGCTGATAAAGGATGTCCTTAATGTGCTTCACTGTATAGGCATCACAGCAGCTCAGTCTGCGCTTGGTACACCTCTTTTGTGGAAAAGTCCATAGCACCTCTTGAAACTGGATCAATTCTTTTGGCAGATTGTATCTTTCCTGGGTGTTTCTGGGTAGCAGGGAACAAATACTCAAGTATTTCAGTCTTATCCACAAGCCCCCTTTTGCTTTCTGCTCCAACCCTCCAATGTCATTTTTTACCATCGCGTGTTAACGTTGCCAGTGGTGACCGGCCAAGAGATCCTTTGGACATTTCTGGTTGACCAGGCCTCTGCTGTTAGAAGGGACAGAGGGACAGAAGCTGGCCTTTCAGCGGCAGCTCGTGGTTCAGGTACCACCACCTGTCATGTGGTACAACCTTCTTGCCTGTTAAACATGGTACAGTGTTGTCCCTAATGGATGACTTGGAGAGGCTGAGCAGATTGACTCCATGCACTTGTCACCTCTCAGGTTAGAACTGCACTTGTAGTACCCTGTTACAATTATAGTCCCACAACTCGGGAAGGACCAATAGTGAGACTGAGATTTCTGGTGTAGAGACCTGCACCTGTAGAGTAGTTTTGTGCCATAGTCCAACAGGTCATGTTGATACCTGTGACAACAGAGACGGGCACAAAAATGAGAGCATTTTTTCAGTAGGGAGAAGCAGCCTGGGAGGGTTATATGTAGGATCTGCATAAAGGATGTACGAGGAGAGGCTGTCACCTTCCAAACAGAGGGTGTCCTGCTGTACAGGCTTGTTAGGCTGAGCAGTTTCTGGGAAACAGTGTATGGGTTCAGTTCATTGGGTTCCTTCAACTGTAATGGAGCAGCTGGGATGAGTACATGTGCATCTGGCTGTGCCTCTGAATATGTAAATATGAAGGATTCGCTTTGTGGTTTTACAGATGTTTGCAGAGTCACTATGGATGTTTTGCTTTGTTTTACAGTAACATAGTTCATTCAGGAAAAATGAGGAAAAAGACCTACAGGAGTGCAGGAATCCCTCAAAGCTGAACGGAACTGTCCTATGTTGCCAGTTTTAATTTATTTCAGTCCCAACCTTCTGGTCACTTTACTGCTTCAAGAAGTAATGTCTTCCAGGGGGTTTAACTGTCTGTGCTCGAGCTAGCTCTGGTGATTGTAAGGTGTTACTATTTGCTGTTGAAGAGCAGAGCAAGGTATCTCAAAATCAAGGCTGAATTGCAGTCATCAAGCTCTAGTAACATGGATCAGTGTTGTCTATGTGGTCTTTTATTAGGAGAAAGTGCTGCTAAGAGGGAGAGACGTCTGGCCTGCCTGCTGATTTGATGTGGCATAAGGCGAGCCAGTGGTTTGCTGGTGCTTGTAGCCATGGCTTATGTTGGGAGCACGTTCTGGCAGAGAAGTCTGGAGCAGCATGGAGATTTAAACAAAGAGAGATTTAAACCAGCCTAGTGAGCACTAGTAGAAGTCTGGCTGAAGCAGCAGAGAGCCAGGTAGGTTCTTGCAAGCTGCAGATTCTAAGGTCTCTTATTGTCAGGAAAATGGTCATGTCCCTTTTTAGTATGCTTTAAAGTATTCAGAGTAAGCATTGGGTTTGTATTTTGAGAGCTGGAAGCTGAGGAAGTGACTACATACAGCCTGATCCCTCTCTCTGTGGTCCTGCAGACCCAAGTTCTTTGCTTCCCAGGACAGCCTGGGTCCCATGGTGTGTTCTGCCTGCCTCCCCCGAGGGATCACAGGGGACTGTAGAAGTGAAGAGTGTTATCCAGATATTTGAAATAAGGTCTAAAAATGCACTGTGCATTTTATTTTCCAGTGTTAAGGAACTTGGTTTTGTACCAAGAACTCTATACTCAAGCGAAGCTGCATTCAGAAGCAAATTTTGGTGAGGACTCTGTTTTACTACTGTTCTGGGTCAGTGGGGATTGGTGGCTGTTGTTCTTCATTGCAGCTCGTGCTGTTCTCCCTCTGGATGCGTTATTTAAATGTCAGCATGGGGTGGTGACACAGATTGATGGATAAAATAGGTGGAGCATGAAGTAAGTCTCTGGGCTTAATGTTGTCTTTGCATTATCCAGAGAGGTGGTGGAAGCCCCATCCCTGGAAACATTAAAGGTCAGGTTGGCTGGCACTCTGGGCAGCCTGATCTAATTGAAGATGTCCCTGCTCACTGCAGGAGTGTTGGACTAGATGACCTTGAAAAGCCCCTTCCAACCCAAATGATTCTATGAGGTGGACAAGCACCAGTGAAATGCTGCATGCACGTGTATGGAATTTGATTGGGGTTTCTTGTTGATTTTTTTGCAAAAAATATTTATTGATGACTCAGTGATTAATTCAGTTTCATGGGTATTGGAGATGGGGAAATTCAAACCCAGCCTAGTCAACTGTCTCCTAACCCTTTGGCCAAGCTGAGAGCAATCTACTCTGCAGGGCAATTTAATTCATAAGTAAGTTCTCAGTATCAGCTGGTTATTTCTTCCTACCCCTGTCTCCTGTGCTATCCCCCTGGCACCCTGGGTGTCTGACACAGTTCCTCTTTCGCCACTGTACTTCCTGAGGGAAAGCCTGGGTGTTGGCAGCATCTCACCACTGCTCTGGCAGCCTTTTCCTTTCATCTCATCAAATCTGTTACTGCTCCAACATCAGTTACAGCCCTGAAGTACCATATACTATTGAACAGTTGTGGTGTGAGGAGTATGTGAAGAAGGAGCACTAAAAATACCTTTTAAAAATGATGTATTTTACTTTTTCTGTCTTCTGAAGTGATGTGAAGGGCTTCTCTCAGGTTGTCCCTGTTTTTATGTATGTTTATCGTGCTGCAAGTGAAAAACAGGTCATAGTTATGGAGAGATCAGTGAATATACAGTAAACATAAAGAGCTGCAATTCTGCAAGTTCTGCATCCGTCTGCTCATATTAGTCAGTGGCATCATTATGGGGGCTGAAGAGCTGCACCAGCTTTGTACTAACGGTGAACAACTGGAAGTGGTTATTCTGCGACTTACTTCAGTGCATATGAAATGAAGTGGAAGCACTTGAAAGAAACATGTGGGATTATTTTACCCTTGTTAAGAAAAGCCCTTTGGGAGAAGTCCTAAAAGACCTGTGTGAGCACGCGTGTGTTGTTGTGATAAGGGAAGGGTCAGACATTGTTCTAAGGCAGCTGGGCGTTCCGACAGCTCCTACCCGACGGCGTACTTGTCGTTCCTGCCTTTGGAAATCCTTACGTAATGCCGAGCAATCGCCGCTGACTTCACTCGGCAGCACCAGATACCCAAGTGGTGTTTTGTAAGCAGAAGACAGAAGCTCTGGGGCTTTAAAGGACAGGGTGAGGTTTGGCCAGCCTGTTTACGCAAGCCGTGGCAAACGGAGACACAGAGTTGTGCGTCTTCTGCCCGTGGGCGCAGAGGTGAGGAGCGCTAAGCCAGGCTGTTGCCCTGACTGTTCTTTGCCATGTTATTCTGAAATTGTTCTCTAGGATGACTTCACTGTCCTTCATATGAAATCCATAGGGGCATTCGTGGATGCCGTGTATTTGGTAACTGGTGCTTCCTGGGGAGGGTTCCCAGTCCCATAGGTATATGTCAGATGGAGCTGGATATTTGTAGGAACTGAGGTCAAGTTAAAAATAAGAATAGATGGAGAACCTGAATAGGGAAGTAATGTTCATTGCCTTCAGTATTTGGGCTACTTAAAAAGATGACAACTCTTAAAGTCCATGAATGGCCATGTTACTGTGGTTAGCAGGTTGGTATTTAAACAGTTACACAAGTTATTCTGTTTAAGGCCTTGGATTTACTCTTAAGTGTAACCGGAACTTTTTTAAGTGCTCATATTTCAGAAGTGTCTATTTTTATGGTAGATGTTTACATTTTAAAGACCTTAGGTCTGTCTGTGAGTGGTTTTTTTGCCTCTGGCTGGCAAAAAGGAAAAAGATACACTGACAATGTTGTCATGCAAAAGCAAAGAAATGCAGCTTTGTATGGGAGCTTGACTCACTGTTTCTCAGCGTGACACTTCATTTGCTCGATTGTTTTTGTTGCTGTTCTGTGGTTTTTGTTTATGAAGAGATCACCTCTTCTGCTAAGGTTCTCTTGCTGTTTTCTGTAGCTGTTTCTCCTTTCTCCCCCACACATGTGGTCCAGGTTTTAGGCAGCGTGTACTTCAGCAACTCTGATGGCACAGTTGTTTTACAACAAGCGCGTGGAAGAGAGCAAAGAGTTGTTTTCTTGTCTGCAGTCTCATGACTGGGGATGCCTTGTACGTCAACTCAAATCTTATCAGATAGCAGAAGATGTTATACGCTTAATATGTCTTTGATAAAGAAACTTCAAAAAGTGTCAGAGACTACATGTGGGAGAGAGAGAGCCAAAGATATCTCTAATTCCTAGAGAAAGGTTACAGTAGATATCACCAGCTCACGGCTGGGGTTTGGATCTGGCTCAGCGGGCAGCTTTGGCTCTGGAAATGCCCAAATGAGGGTATTAATCTCTGATTTTGTGTGTGTGTACAAGCATGTGTATTTTTGATGAACCAGCCCTTGGGTTTGGGAGGGTTTATTATGTTAGGTGTGGAGCAAACGCCCAATTCTGTCTTACTGGGACACCTGGCTGGGAATAGACATTGCCTCCAAGCATGAAGGAATTGGTCAGCTTCAGCCATGGAGTATGCGGGAGTGGGAATTGGGTCGTAGGGTGTTGCACTTAGCAAAATGATGTCGGTTCACTTTTCCCCCTTTTTTTTTGTAAACTTCCTTGCATTTCTGATAATTGCTCCCTCGAGAGGTGATCCAGATCCGTAGCAGTGTGACTGCAAGATAGTCACTGCTTTTTTCTGTTCTGTGGGCATGGAGGTGCAGGAGGACGAGCGATGGGGAGCTGGCACAGTAGCTTCACCACAGTGTCGTTTGGGGGCCTCATGGAAGGATTTTCCTTACGGGGCCTCTGCAAATATGTTGGAGATGGGCCCTGGGCCTTTGGCTGGGGTTTAGCTTTTCCACAGCAGAGACTGTAGTAACTCTAGTCATTGATCCAGAGACGTGCAGCCTGGGATTTTTCAGGAGGTACATAAATTCTCCCTTCTTGTAAACCAAGTGAGAGGTGTTTTCCAATGAGCTTTTTAGTTCAAATAAGGAGGCTTGTATGTTAGTGAAAACAGGGATTGAAATAGTCCCAGGTTCCTCTTCCCAGCAGCCTCTGCATGTGTGCGTGGGGCACCATGGTTGTGCCTCACAGCAGTAAGAGCTGCAACTGCAGGAGACATGAGTGAGCCCTTGTGAGCTTTGATTTAGCTTGAATGTATGTTTGACAGTAGCCAAAATGTGGCAGCAGGGTTTTCACTGTGAACTGATGGAGAGCCTTGAGCAGGAGGCTGGACTAGATAGAGTTCTTCTGACCTGAGTTTTGTATGATTCTGAGATCGTGGCTGGGTGCTCACGGTTTTAGTCTGCACCACAGTCAGCAGAGAACTTTGCTAGGTAGGTTATACCTTAGGCTTTAATCATGCCTTTATTTGCTGCATAAGTGTGTCCAAAACCAGGAGCTCGTGGTTGGTTTTATTTTAGGGTTTCTCTGATGTGGTGGTTACATTTCCCATGTCCTTGTGGAACAGTAGGAAAACGGATTTTATGAAACCGTTTGAGTAATACATCGTGAATTCTACCTACTTAAGGTACAAGAGTTTGCTTCAGGCTCCAGTACAGCACCCTCATGTACTGCAGACTTGTCCTGCCCATTTTCACTGCTGCTTGCTCTTTACATCTCTGCCTTTTATTTTTTCCAAAGGTGTTTCTGTCCCGTTCTTTCCCCACGGTGACCTTTTCTTTCCCTGTCCCTTAGCGATGCTGTGGCACACTCCTGCCCGTGGCTCCAGGCACGCAACTTTCCAGCAGGGAGTGTGTGAGCAAGGTGCTGTGAGCTCAGCAGCCAGAACCCTCCAAAACGTGCAGCTCTCCTTTTTTGAAGTATTAAGTTGCTAGATTTTGCCAAGATCATTTAAATAGACCAATTTTGAAGGAGGTTTTGGCCGAACCCTTTATGATGCAGAGCAATAAAACTATTTGTGAACATTTAAGTTAGTGCAGTTTTATTTGGTTTGGGCCTTTAAAAAGCTTTGCTGGGTTGGGAGAACTGTAAAAGGACTTCAGAGTTTTCATTTTACATGTAATTTTTCAGATCTAATGCTCAGGGCAATAAAAAAACTTTTGGAAAATGTACACATTTTTTGTGTTCTCCACATTTGCTAGTGTCCTTTCTGTTCTGGTTGTGCTACTTGGCCATAAAATTCTGTTCTCCACTGGCGTATGCAAATCTGCATTGGAAATACTTTTTGGAACTCAAAGAAAAGATGGGGAAGATCCAGTTCATAACAGAAATATGAAACCTTGCCAACCACAACACTATTAAATACGACTTTTCAACTTCCATATCCTTAGAAAAATCTCTCCAAACTGTGAAATAAATACCCATTTGTAACTCTCTCTCCTGCAACTCCTAAATCTGTCCTGACCATATACCCTGTGAAAGAGGGTTAGCCATGCATGTGTAACTATAATTTTTACATCTGCAATCCACTGATGACAGGCGTGCAGGCAGAAATCTGTCCCTGCACAGCAGGAGCACATCAGTGAGGTCAGTGTTCCATCTCTGTTTAATAAGTCACAGATTCAGGCCGTGATCTAAAAAACCCAGAAACAAACCCAGAAGGTTGAACCTGTTTAAGGTGTACTTCAGGGTGTGGTCTTGAAGAGGTTTGATCTTCTGCAAATAACCCCGTGACTAACAGGAAAACAACTGTTCAGTCATGGTGCCTTTCAGGTGCTGGCAGGAGTCTCTGCCTGAGGGTCACTGTTGCAAAGAGGGTACCTGCAAATTCCCTGCAGTAACGGAAGCTGGCAAAAAAACCCGAAGCAGGTTCCTTTTGTGTGATCATTTGTGTGTACATACAGAACAGCTCCATCTGTCCAGTATAACAGTCAGTAGAACAGAACACAATGTTTGTTCATGTCTTTGTCAAGTTGGAGAGGAAAGTCCAGTCAAGCTGATTGTGCTTTTGAGGCTTTCAGTATTTCAAGCGCTTTCCAAACTCTGCAGGAAAATTCCCCTCCCGCTCCCCTTTATTTTGAAAGAGTAACACTTTTCACAAGCTCCTCCAAACTATGCAAATATTTTTACAGGCCTTAAAAACCTTCCCTAAAAGTTTGTTTTTATAGAATCTGAACATCTGGCCCTCTGTAGGAGCTGGTGTGATGCTTTTTGGTTTTTTGGTCAAAAGAAAGTCACGAAGCACAGTAAGTCCGTAGTGCGGTAATTAATTAATGCTACTTCTCAGGTATTTCCCACAACTGGTTCTTGTGAAGTGTGTGGTGAAAACTGTTCACTTGGGCACATCTCAACAGTCTGTTTCCCCCAGTCCCTGCCCAGGGCACTTCTCCACATTCTTGCTTCCCCCAATGGCAAGGACTCGGTTGCAAGGACTCTGAAGGTTTTTGAAGCTGTTTGCAAGTCTGATTTTAACCTAATAATGCAGGAGGGCTTTACTTTGGATACTTGATTCTGGGATTAAATTAAATTTTTCACCCAACTCTTTGTGACTACAGAGGTTTCGGTATTCCTTGGAAGTCTGAAGTAATTAGTGAATTACCAGCAGGTTTTTTTGTTTATTGTGCAAAATGACAACAGATGCTTAATTCTTAAGAAACCATTTTAGTTTCTTTAGAGTGCGGCATTTGTGTTAATATGGCTTCAGTCATATATACAAATGAGAGGATTTATGAGCAGCTCTTACTGATGTCTGTATCTAGGGAGTAATCAAATGAAATAATTTTAATGCTTAAAACCTGGTTTGCAGTCGTTATCCTAGAGCTTTCATGTTCCTGGTATTCTTACTGTTGGAATTTCTTCACTCCTGGCTTTAGGACCAACAGAAGTAAACCAATACAGTTTTCATTTGTATTGCAAAAATATTCCCACCCCCCCAAGCCAAACAACCAGCAGCATCCCTCTGAATCTCGAGAGATGTTCCTGCTCCAAAATTTACAATCACTTTTTTTATTCTGGTGGCTTAAAAGGCCAAGCATTTAAAAAATGCATCATTAAATAGAGAAAACTATATACCCCCAGAAGCAGGCAGGTGAGTGAAGCTTGTGCCTGAGGTGATGGATGTATAGATACATACATCAGCATTGCCTGTCAGACGTTCCTCACTAAGCTGTAATACCAGCCTTGCTGTACAGAACCTGGGAAGTGTGTACCATGAAGCCTTCAAAGAAAGAAGTATGCAAACACAAAGGGTTGCAGGTTCTTGTCAGGGAAGCAACAGCTGCCGGTTCTTCCAGCAGGGTGCTTGTCATGGTCAGATCTCGGTACCGTGTGTTCAAAGGGGAAATATTTGTAACTAATTCCCAAATTAATTTCTGGGATGCAAGAGTAGGAAGGAGAAGTTCCAGTCTAGTTCATTTTTGGAAACACCAAGAGTCTCAGGCCTTTCTGAAGGTGTCATACCCTTTTTTCGGACAGCTGGTGGACACATAACCAGTACCAGCTTCTGACACTCTGCTGGTCCCCTCTTCAGCAGCTGCAATTCTTTGGCAAAGGTCTTTGTCTTTATACATCCCAGGAAGGTGAGAAGCTGTTTCTCAGCTATTCCTCATTTTGATGCCTGTCTTGCCATGATCTTGCTTTGTGTGGTGGAAGTAGAGCTGCGTGTAAAAATCCCTCCGTAGTGGGACTGGGGCTGAAGGGACAGGATTGCACAGGAGAACAGGACTCGTCTGGGCTGGCCTCTAATGGCTCCTTTTGGAGTGAGCGGGTTGGCAGATGCCTGTTTCACTGGGAACTATGGCCACCCAGAATAGAGGAAAACCTACAGATTTTGGGAGCTCCATATTTCTTCTGTTCTGGTGCTACTGAAATGGTCATGTTTGTTTTTTAGCAGAAATCAGATTGAATCATACTGCCTGTGCAAGCTGTCTTGAGGGGACCAAGCTGCAGGGAATGGGGATGTATTTTCTGGGAGGGGGAGGAGAATGGACCACACATCAAGCTGTAAGCCATCCAGAGAGCTCATTTGAATTGCTGAGTGGGCCTTTTCCCCCCTTTTAAGTGATAGTTTATGTAACCAAAGTTAGGTTTTCAGAGGGAGATGCTCTAAAAATGTTTGGAATAGAACAGGATCCTTTGTGCAGTTTAGGACTTGTACTCTCCTTACCTTTCCTCCTCTTCTTCTCCAGCCAAATAGCAGTTCCAACAGAGTGTTTAGATTTCTTTTGAGCTACAAAAACCTAAATCATATGGAAAGTTTCTGGTGGGCTTTTCTATGGTATTTGGTGTAGTTTCTTCTGTTGTATTCTCCATCCTGTGTAGCTAATGGTTGAAAAATCTGAGCTTTGAGATAGGGTGTGACAGATACTCTGTTGAGGTTAGGCTGAAATGCAGCAACTTCCTGGTGCTGCTGTTTCAACCACTTGCTTCGTTTCTTGTTCTGAATGCAATGACAGGAGTGATCAGGGAATAAAAAAGAAGGAAAAAAGAAAGTAGCTTTTCTGGACTTAGGTGGAGGCCGCTTTTGGCTTATATTTATAGCTTATAAGGGAAAAGGGGAAAACGTGGGTTAATCTGAACTGCTGGTTGTGATTTGTAGCTGGAAAAATCAGTTCAGGCTTGGTATTAATTCATGGGCAGTACCTAAACGCAGTGTGATACGACCTTGGAGATCTTCAAACAACCATGACTGTTCTTTAAAAAACAGATTCAAATAATCCCGCTTTTCCTGTTCCTAATTGATGTAACACCATTTCTTGTGCCTTTGCTATGCTCATGTACTTTTGCAGTTATTTTTGTTTTCTTCTCACCACTTGTTGGATGTACGATGTAAAGTAATGGATATGTTCCTGTTGGGAACTGCTAGAACATTTAGTGAGTGATAGAGTCCTGAATGGTCCTAATCATAGTCCAGACTCCAGCCTCTCTGACAGCCTAGCTGTATGGAGTTGTGTGAATTCAGTGTCCAGTGCTGTTGTGTAAATAGCAAGAAATACCTCGGTAAGAAAGTTTCCATGAAAATTTTCCATTTTCTAGGAGCAGTTGACTGTGATGTCAGTGGTCTTTCAAGGAATTTTATGGGGTTTTAAATTGCTTTGTTGTGAAATGAAGACAGAAGAATAACTCGTGGTTATTGTTGCCAATTCAATCAAAGCTATTTACTTTGCAATAAGCATTTTGATGAAAACTGGGATCAGAAAGCTAGAGGGTGGAAGTTTACTGTCTTCCCTGCAAGCTGGAGCTCTGGCTTTCTTTGGTTTTAGTCGAAGCAGTAAGCTCTGCTGCCAAGAACTGAAATAATCCTGATAGCTGTGAAAACTTACTTCTGTCTTCTTTTGTTCACAGTCAAACTGCAACTTCAAGCAGAGGAGAGAGGAGTGGTGTCAATCAAAGGTGTAAGTGCGAATCGCTTTCTGGCTATGAAGGAGGATGGCAGATTGCTGGCCTTGGTAAGCAGCAGCTTTTAACATTCATCTCTGTACATGTCACATCTGTGTTGGTAGGTCCTCTCCTCGCCTCCTTATTGAGTAACCTCTCCTCCAGTGGCACTTACTCAACTTCCTTGTGTGTCGTTTATCAGGAAGAAATTAGCTGTGCACAACTTGCGTCAATTAATTGAACTATGATCTGGGAGGAGATGGGTATGTCTGTCCTCACCTAGAAACTGCAAATTTAACTGGAATGCCCATCTGAGAGAGAGAGATCAGAGTGATCATGTATAGAAAGAAATCATAAGAAAAAATGAAGAGTAAAGTGTCTCCCTTTCTTCCCACCGGGAGTAATCTTTTCCACTTTCACATAAGGTGACTGTAAAGACCCTTTTAAAGTAGGGATGAAAGCAAATTTTTTTAAATGTTGACTTTTATGTTTTGGCAGCAATGAGTATATATTGTTTTCTCATTTTCCTCTTAGTAAAGAATTGGGGGGTTGCCATTTTTGCTTCCAAATTAGAAAACTGGCAAGAAAGGCAGTTTTGAAAATGTGATGATAAAATAAAATTTAAAAAAAGTTATATAAATGAGGGTAAATTAAACTTGTCTCTAATGAGACCCGTTTTTAACTCCATGCATTTTATTGGTATCAGCTTAATGTTTAATGCTGTTTTAAAGTCAGTATGTTTAGCAGACTCTGAAAGTTAACAGGGTCTCCTAGAGCTAGATTTTAAATTTTGCTTTAAGTGCTGCAGCTACATTCATTTTGCGTATGAGACGTGGACACAGTGAAGCTCTCATCCATATGTATAACATCCAGTGCAAACTCAGGACACTTGTGAAGTACCACTGCAGGGCATCCTACTAGCATTTCACTTTGAAGTAATCCCTGGTGGTTCAGCTTCTGTGCAAGTCTGAAATTCAGGAAGAGGTGTTAATAAAATGAATTCCTACGCCCAGCCAAACTGCAGCTAATGAAATATCCATGCCAGGAGCTGCAGGAATTGCTTCTGATTCCTCTCAGGCCTGCTTCTGCTGAGTGGAATTAGTCTGAAGGCAAACAGAACCCCTGAGGAGCTCCCCAGGAGCGGGGATCCCTGGTGTGCTCCTCAGCACCGCGCGTCTCCCGCTGCAGGAAGCCCGTTTTGTTTCTGCCTGTGAATACAGTTAAAGAACCTGTTTCATGTTACAGCGTTATTTACTCGGATGTTGTGTGACAGCTCAGTTGAAGAAAATGTGAGGAGTAGTCCACTGTGCTATTCTTGAATGAAGGATAATTGGGAATTTCCTGTGGTGTTGGTGTGGTGGCGTTCAGCTTCCTCTTGAAATTGCCCTCGTTATCCAGAGCCACAGAGAATGGCCCAAACAGGGTGTTCAGCACCCTTTGTATAAACACCTGGGCATGGCTATATTTGGGGTTTCCAACCTGCTGTTGCAGGGTGGGTTTGGCTGTAAGAACACGGTTCCCTTGCAGCTGCAGGCAGCAATGTTATCTGCTTACTTCTTGTAAGACAGTGTGCTTGGAGAGAATCTGCCGTTCACTCAGAATGACTCTCTCAGGATCTGATAAAGTTGGGTCACTTTGTGCTTCTCACTTGAGCTTATAAAACAGTTCTTTTGTTTTGCTTTGTTTCTGGAAATGGGTTTTACTTGAATCCTGTTCACTGCAAACAACTTCCTACAGCTCATTGGTTTTGCTATTCATAGGTGGTAACTCTCTGTCCTTTAAGATACTGCTCTTCAGCCAGCCTAATGAATACTTCTGCAATTTTGTGATAATTTTCTGCAGCACAGGCAATGTTTTTTTCACGAGGATTTCTACACTATGAGTCCCAACAGTTTTTGGCCAGTTGTGCCTCTACTGTTTTTTCCTTATAAACACATTCATGAAACTGTTCCTAATTGCCAGTATTTCTTTTGCAGTTTGAGGAGTGTTGTGTTTCAGTGAGAGCTTTGAAAGAGCATGTGCTAGAAATCTTTGTGGTGAAGTGATCTCATCAGTGCACATGAATTAATACCTGCTGAAACTTTTGGTTATTTCTTTTAAAACATTGCAGAACTTTAACTTCTAAACACCTATTTAGTTCTCTAATCCAGTAGCCCCTCATGTACTTTCTGTCCTTTTCAACACTTTTCTTCTTTTTTATTACATTTCAAGGGTCCATTTGGATCAAATTTTTGGTGTCCTCGTTTTAGAATTGCATTAATGTCTTCAAAAATATTCCCCCAAATTATTATTGAGTCCTGGTTTTCATCTAGTTGGATGTTTTTGTAATTACATTGTTGAGAGCTGTCTTTGTGGTGTGTTCTGAGGGGCGTTTTGCAGAGTGATGTACTGTGTAGGCAGCACATGGCTGCTGACACCGGTGATGTGCGTGGTGGTGCCGCGGGGCCTGTTCCGGCCATGGAAGCTGGGTGGTGAAGCTTTGAATTCAGCAGCTCCAGTCGGTGGCTGTGGGGGAGAGGTAATCTTCACCAGCTCGGTCACTGCAGGAAACGGCTGGCTGTTAATGCAGCTCGTCACAAGGTCCACTGGGAGGATCCTGGTGAGCTACAGACAGCGGTGCAGAAATGCTCCATCATTTTTTTTAATGGAAAAATTGAAACATTTCCCTTCTGATATGGCTCGTTTTGGCTTTCCAGTTTAATTTAAATATAATAATGATATATTTTCACTTTATGGAATTAAATGTGTTTTGATTATTTCATATAATGAAGAAATTTCTCAGAATTCCCCATGAAGGGAAGAATTGCACTTTTGGCTAACTTCTATATTTTGCAAGAAATAATCTGTCATTTAAGGATACAGCTTGTTCCTTCTGCTTGTCATGCTTACGTGGCTTTGCTCTGACCCCACAGGTTTTGCGAGACTGAAGGACTTGACTTGAAGGGAAATTGTTCTGTTTTGGTATTATGGATTAACATTGTGGTACAAGAATATTTGTGAGAATAACTTTCATTTCCTGGCCCTTTTGTAGTTCGAAAAGCCTAAACATGATCATCACCTTTCCCTTCTCTTACTCCATCCACTGTGGCAGTTACAGATTAGCCTTCTGGTTTTGGTTTTGAGAGTGAACAAACTTGAGGAATTTTAATGCCTAATCTTGAGTCCAGAATGTCAAAACTAGTTAATTTGCATAATGCGGTGCTAACGCAGCTCCAGTTTGCTCTGCAAAATCAGTCAGTGGGTGGTGTTTGCAGATATGGGAGGAAGAGCTTTGTCACAGGAAGCTGCTGCCTCTTTGGGCAGTTAATGTGCCCGGGTCAATCACTGTGAGGATTTTGGTGGCTGTTGTGGTTTGGCTGCTGTAAGCAGTGGCACATAGGAGGCTGTAGCACAAGTGTGGCTGCAACCAGCACTGCTAACGTGAAGAACTCCTGGACTCAGCCTTTCATTTTGTTGCTCAGACGGCTTCTAGGATGAGGTCTTGCCTTGGCAGCAGACAAACACTATCTGGTGATTCTCCCCAGATGTCATCCCTTCCTTTACCTTTTTCATGAGAGGCTGCGGAGTTTGGGTATTTCATGATGTGCTGTGAAAGCTGGTGCTGCCAGATCGCTGCTCTGAATGCAGCCTGGTCCAGATGATATTTAAAACCCCCACTGCTGCCCAGGGCTTTTCCAGGAGCCCAGGTTCACAGCGTCGTGGCCAGCATCCCGCTCCTGCTGGGCAGCACTCTCGCTTCCAAAATGCCGCCTCTGGCAGATGTTAATGAATACATTGTTCATGAAGCCTGATCTATCATTTATCACCTGAATGTTCACTTTTATGTAAAAATATTTATATTGGCAACCTGCCACAGGAAGGTGCTGCTATCACCTAGCTTGGTGAGGAAATATGGGCTTGAGTGTCCAGAGGAAATCACGTGGCACCTTTCCAGACACCTTTATGAATAAAAAAATAAACCCAAACCCAGCTTTTTTTTTTTTATTGATGTTTTACTTTTTTTCACCCTTTTTTGATTAATTTTTATAACACACATAAATTGCCTGCAAATCTTTTTGAGGAGTTTGATCTGTTTTACTTTTTACACCTGAGAGATACGAGGAAGACTAAATAAAACCGATGCATTTCTTGGAGCTGCGGTTGCATTTACTTTGTGGATTTAGCACTTAGGAGAGGAGGTCGTGCGAATTTGCCTTTTTAGCTGAACGTGGTGTCTTGTGGCACCCAGAGGTGCCACCACCTTGGGTAGGAGGCAAAGACGAGGTGCGAGCTGGCTGCAGTGCGCTCTCTGCCAGAATTTCCAGCTTGGCAATTGTACTGAACTTGCCTTAAACTCTGCTTGAAGCTTGTGCTTGTTCGTAAATGCTCTTTATACGGTTTCTGTGCCCTCTTTAAGGCTGCTGTGATCCATTTTAGGCTCGGATCTGTGGCCTGAGATGATTAATGCATCTGTTTCCACACTGCTGGAACAAAAGGCATTAAAATACAATTTGTCCTGAGAAAGCCTATTTCAAATACAAGTCATATGAAAATTGTTTATTTGATTTCTGCTCTTTGAAATGTAAAAATATTACTGTGTTACAGAAATGAGAAATTCCATATGGATTTCCTCTTAGAAGTTATTTTCCTTAGAACCCAAAATCCGTATCTGAAAATGGTTGAAGCGGAGGAGGAGAACCTTCTATTTGCAGACCTATGTTTGGAGACAGATCACTTTATTCCAGACTGCATTTGAATGACTTAACTACTTGTAGCTACAGGAACTTGGCATGGATGAGGGGTTACTCTACTCTTGTATGTTTTTGTGAGTACTGTATGAGGTCTGGTTGTTCCAAGTTCACGTTTTAGTTCTAGTTGGATACTGTGTACAGAAATGAATATTAACAGAAGATTGTAACAAAGAGTAGCCTGCTTGTTTAGGGAATTGCTTCACATTCCTTGTCACCTCTCCAAGATTTTACACACTTTATTTTTAATGACTAGCTTTTCTCCTCCTCTGTCATTCCCCAGAAATTTTCAGAGTAAATGAGTTGATGAACTGACAGATGGTGTATAGGAAAATAAAGTGCCCCCCACCCCACGCCAGCAAGTTCCTGCAGTGTTGAACTTCTGCCATCTTGATAATTGAGAAGATAATTTCTATTGCTTGAAGCGTGGGTTCTGCAGGCAGCTTTGCCACTGTGAGAGCAGCACCAGCTGCTGACAGGGGTTCTGCTGTTGTGAACATGCCTTGGGCTGTGTCCAGTTACCACCTATGGTGATCCTCCTCCTACAGAATGACATCTTACTTGATGCTGCTTGTACATCCTCTTAGGTTTTCGATATAGAGGAACCACCATGTGGCTCTGACTGATGGGGATCAACTGCAGTGTATAAAGAAAGACAGACATAGCAATTCCCTGTGTGGGTCTCACAGCTTCCAACCAATCTCAGTGTTGGGGCCTTCTCAGCCAAGAATTGTTTTTATCCGTTTAGCAAAAGTCAGATTTTTTTTTTCCATAAACCTGGGGCTTGGATGCATGTCAGCTGAGGGAGAACGTAACTTCCTACGGCAAGGAGCTCCCCAGCTCAACTTTCCATGTTGTGTGAAGAATCACCACCGTTTTTACGTGTAGGTGTTGGAGGCATGTTAATTCCATGTAGGTGGAGTTGAAGACTTTAACTTCCAGAAGCAGAGCAGTTCCATAGGTGTACTTGTAAACAGTAACAGAGTGTGCTTACTCTCCATGTAGAAGAGACCTCTTTGCCTAGTCTGATCTTTTCTTATCATTATTTCAGAAGTTTTGGATTAAAAAAAAAAAAAATCTTGAACAGTTGCAGGCGTGCCACTGTTAATAGTGCTACAAAGACAGACTTGAGTTAGCTTTAGGAAAGTTACACCTCAAAATTGGAAAAGAGGTTAAGGCTGAAACTTGCAGCCATAATATTGATCTAATTGATTAAAAGGTTTGGAGAAGGTGAGGGAAGTGGCACCTTTGCTCTTACAGCTTGCTGTGATTTTTGGTTACAGTATAACCTAGAATGAGATGGCAAAACTGCTGAGCTTGGAAATCAGTTGGTGCCAAGGGACGGGATTCTTCATTTAATTGTTTGAATTTCAGATCAGAACACAGTGAAAACTAACTACAATCTGCTTGGCTTGTCTTGAAGACAATGAACCATAGTTAAAAACTCTTCTTCTTGTAGGTGTGTGTAATGATATTTTCCCAGTATTTTTATTCAAACATGAAATGTTTAATGTGAATTTCTTCAACTCAAACATCCTGCTCACTTACGTTCCTGATGTTAGTCCCATGGAGCTGAAGAATTGATCTGTGATGGAATATCAGTAATCCTTTTCTTTTTTCCCTTTCAGAAATGTGCAACAGAAGAATGTTTCTTTTTTGAGCGTCTGGAATCCAATAACTATAACACGTACCGATCGCGGAAGTACTCCGACTGGTACGTGGCACTGAAGAGAACTGGGCAGTACAAACCTGGGCCAAAAACTGGGCCTGGACAGAAAGCAATTCTGTTTCTCCCCATGTCTGCTAAAAGCTGATTTCCATGGCGGATTCCCAGCACATAATGCCACGCTGCGCCTAAAGTCATTGTGTTTCCTACTGCTCTCCAAAGTAGCAAAAATATAAGCAATTCTTTGCTGATATTAACTACTTTTACAGGTACCAGATTAAACCATGAATGTTTCATACTGTCTTTGTAATAGTGCTTTTGAAACCTGTTGTGCCAGTGTGTGGAGGTAAAATTACTTGGAAAATGTATTTTCAGGATCAATAGCACTCCTGTTTCCTGCTAAATCTCTATGTAGAGCTATTTTATTTACCTTGTTTGCTTTACAGAGTACAGGAAAACAAACCTGATGCACATTTACAGCAATATGTACCTTTAAAAATAATTTATATCTCTATAGCTTATTAGAGAATAGAGTAAATAATTACTTTCTAATAACTACCTAGAAAGAAGTCCATGAACAATTTCAATATGGCCTAAATAACACTACACTATTAATTATAAATTATTAATATCATGAAATGTGAAGTGTATTGGTATCACGCAATGTTTCTGTAGGACTCGGGCAGCTCCCTGTGGTACAGTTTGTAGAACAGGCCTGTGTAGACAGCGGGGAACTCCCTCGGGGTTATATCGATGTTCTGAAACCCCTCCTGGTACCCGTAGAGCAGGAGCTTGGCGACGCTGCTGGTGACGGGGGTGGCGTGCTGGGTCCGGGCCAGCTCCTGCAGGTCCATCCACTCGCAGCGCAGGCACTCCTGCCGGCAGAAGCTGATGGCGAAGGAGGAGGGCTCCAGGCGGCAGACGATGTACATGTCCGACTTCCCGAAGGCCCCGGGCTGCCCGTGCTGCTGCCTGATGCTTAGGATGGACTTGAACTCGGACCTGATGCCAGTCTCTTCAAACACCTCTCGAACTGCTGTGTCTCCTAGGTGAACAGAGCAGCCCTTGCGGTACAGACCAGCATCGCCTGACACTGCAGCGCTCCTTGAGCTGCTAGAGCGTGGGAAATCTCTGACTCAAGGCATTCCCTGTTCTGCATCAGCACCTTTTCGGAATGTAAGCCTGGTTGTTTCCACACAAGGATAAGCTAATTTTTTGGACCCCGAACAAAACACTTGTTTTGTTGAATCCAATTAAGCAATCCATAGATTTGGCTACGTGCCTTTCTGGTGTATAGCCTACAAAATGGGGAAAGTAAGAAACTTTCGCTAATACTGTTGAGGGTGGGGTTTTGAAGTGGACATTCTGTTGGTTTCTGGCTCCTGACCTCTCAATCCAAGGTGACACTGTGCCCTCTTCTCAGTCCTTCTGGTCTTAGCCCTTGTCTCTCTCTAGTTTCAGATCCAGACCCTGTGCAGCTGAACGCCTGTGGCATGGCAAATTCTGTTTCATTGCACTTTGCCACAGGGAGTCACAAAATGGGTAAAACTAGTGTTCAAAGGAAGGTGAAGGTTTGCACTAAGTCCTTTTCAAGATGTATCTTAAGTGGCTGTGACATTTCAAACAGGCCATCACAGCAGCAGAGTGCGGTGCCGTGTCCTCACAGACAAGGGATTGAGTACGTCAGCCAGAGCCACGTGTTCACCTTCCTTGGTTAGGAGCCCTAACTTGACGGGACTGGAGGGTTTGATATTCCCCTGATTTCCCCAAAGCCTGCGGCTTTGCTCTAGTCAAGTCAAATCTGACTTGCCTGACATAGCTACTGGTAGGTAAAATAGTGGCTTTTTCCAGATCTGGGGGAGCTCCCCGCTGGGGCATGGTTCGAGCAGTAAACGCGCGTTGCCTCGGGCAGCGTTCCCTGCTCCACCAGCTCACTTCAGCAGGCCGTGAGTGTCCTGGCTTACTGCTGAAAGCACAGTGCCTTTTAAAAGACCTTGCAGAGATTCACCTTCCGATGGAAGCTTGCGTCGCGACGCGTCAGAGCTGAACAAAAGGGACATTTTAGGGGTAGCTTCAGATATTGGAAATAATTTGGAGATGCAGTGACTAGCATTGTATAAACAAAATGCTTTATCCAGCAGAGGCCAAACAGCTGTACGCTGAGGGCCCTGACTGCACACCTCCTGCTTCAGCTCAGCTTCCACCTTGTACAGCTTACACCAAGGATATGGAGGCTGTCATGGGACTGGAGACCCACGTGGAGCCTGCAGAACATTCATGTTTGTGACTTTATTACAGTATTAATTAGTTAAAAAACTGCTGCATATGGGGAGAGCTCCTCGTTTACCATTACTGACCCTTGGAGAGACTGCCTAATGGCTCAATGGTTGGACTTTATGATCTTGGAGGTCCCTTCCAACCTAAAGGATTCTATGATTCTATGCATTTTATGCTGCCCAGAGAGGCCTCTGCAGTGCTCTGGTTCGAAGTGGTGGCTGTGAAGCAAACTCCCTGTGGCAAGTGGTTTTGTTGTTTGGCAGATTTTTTCGAAGGGGAGGAGGGGGTCATATTGCATAAAAGCAGTCACAGAAAGGAAACAAACAGCTGAGATGATGAGGAATGCTGAGGCAGGCTATGGCTAAGAAAAATTAAATAATTAGGATTTAATTTAAGTTTTGAGTTGCGCTTTTAGCTAAAGTGCCTTTTTCCCTTTCCCTTTTATTTATATGTGTGTGTATATAT
>NW_008593859.1:0-1562 GCF_000691845.1 Merops nubicus | reverse complement strand
CCCCCGCGCCTCCTTTCTGCGTCTCTATTATCTTCCCATTAGATGTTGTTTTAGGAGGAAATGCGCCAGGAGTGCAAAGACGCGGCGAGTTGCTCAGAGAATTGCTGGGTGCAATAAACGTGAGGCTCCTGGTGCTCCCTTTAAAGGCCAACTTGGAAGATTTGTGCTTATTGCTGGGGCACATTTAATGCACCTTTTGTGAGATGGGATTGTTTTGATCTCTGCTTCCTTTTTAACCTTTCTCTATGAGGTATTCAAGCCTGCACTTTCGTGCGGCTCTTTCCAGTGTTGCTCCAAGGAGTCTCATTCGGTGGAGAGAACCAAGACATGAATGAAACTTCAACTTTAAGGGCCTGAGGAGAGACAAAACTGAGGCCGGGGCTTCACAAGTGATTGCTTTAAAAAAATCCAATCTACACAAAGAGGCAGCTGGCTGCTTTAATGAAAACTGCTTAAAGCTGCAAGAACCGCAGCCTCAGGGATGTATTTATAAGATGACTCAAAAGCTACACTTTCAAGTTGCTTCTCCTCGGGGTAGATATAACAAACACATTTAACTAAGAAATCTAAACAAAAAGGACAGAAATTGATAACTTTGATTGCACAAGCTCACATTACCCATTGAAATTAAAATCTGCTATCTAAATAGATTTCTCCACCTATCTCTAGAGGAAAGAAAATCTCTCTCGCTGTAAATATAGATATATATACACACACACGTGTACTATCGCGTACATTTTTTTTTTTGCCTGCTAGAATACTGATTATACCAAAAGATAGAAAGGTGTAGAATTAAAAAAAAAAAAAAAGTTCCTGTAAAGTTTTTTATTAATGTTTATTTCGAACATTCCCCGCAACTCCATTTTTCCGGCCACTTCATTCATCTGAGACTCTGCTATTTTATCTGCATCAGTGTTTAAACTAGTTGGATATAATGTTCTAAGTTCAGTATTTGAAATTAAATTATTTGAATTCACGGATATTAATCTTTTCCCTTCATCCTCCAGTTCTGAATCTTGTCATTAAAAATGATCCACCCTTTGTAGTCCGCAAGTGAATATTTTATGGACAGATACCGCTATAAAGACTTCTAACACAACGTCAACCAGTCAGACTTAGCTGTTGCAGGGATTACTTTGAGTAATTTATCAAAGGCAGGCTGCTAAATTTTAGTGGTGAATATGAGGCCTTGGGGGGGAAAAGAAGCAGAAGAAGCAGAAGAAAAAAGAAAAAAGACAAATTCCATCAGTCTACGAGATAAATTCTGGTTGGAGTTAATACAGCTTGTTTATAGAATTCTCGGAGACAGACCCAGACGCGATTGGTGCTGCGGAGTTTGCGATTTAGTGCTCACAAGCCCGGCTGGGAAATGACCGCCCCGCGCTGGAGCTGGCAGGGCGTTTCTGCTGGCGTGAAAAGCAGGTGAATTGGTCGGAGAGAGAAGGCGAGGCAGCCTCCCCGGCACGGGAGAGCGGTTTCAGCCAGGACTTTCCACGCCCTACGCTGTCCGGAGAACTGTGCAGGACGAAACACAGCAACAGATTAAAAAAAAAAAAAAAAAA
>NW_008593858.1:0-3937 GCF_000691845.1 Merops nubicus | reverse complement strand
TATAAATATAATTATTTGGCAAGAAATATTGTTTTTCTTCCAGCTATGACTTTCTGGCATGGTCTCTTTCTGGTAACATTTCATTTTTAGGGCTAACGCGCATCTATGACAGAACTCATGAGCAAAAAGGAGACATTCAGTCCCAGTGACAGTTCTACAAGAGGGTGATTTCCTGATTTGCTACTGGAATCAGAGAGAAGAAGCTATGAAACTCTGAGTCACCCCTCCTGCAGTTTAGTTTACAGTCAGTTACACATAGTAAAATAGCTTATTTGTTTGCCTAGGCATGGGCCATTACTAGAAATAATCTGTTGCACTGACTATATGAGCACTGCATGAATATTGCAGAAACTGTGTTTGTGCTAGCAGGTATGGAGAAGCAAAGACCAGTTCCTTAGCTGCCATTGCATGCCCCTCTAAGAGAAGCTTAGACCAGTGAAATTTCAGCCAGAGACAGCTGGTGAGTCAGGGTGTTGGGAAGTTCCTTATACCTCTTCCATTTCTTTCTGGCCTCTCCTACCTCCCATTTCTTTTTCCAGAGTTTGTCAGAATCTTCGTCTTTGTATCTGAAAATACAATTAGCATACAAAGCTTTCTGTATTAACTGGTACAATTATAGACACAGGAAAAGAAGAGTTAATCAGCAAACTGTAGTAGAAAAATAATCATCACTACTTTAGTAGAAACACCTGTGGAAGACTGAGTTTGGCTAAGTTTCTGAAATGATTTCTCCTCGGATCCTAAAGCACAGCATTTACAGCTCATGTGCTGGTTTCCCAGTGCACTTTAGGCATTATGGTTATTTAACAGAATCGAAGTAACAGAAATATCTTCGGGGAAGGTTCCTGTCAATTTGGAAGTTTCCAAGACGGGTGCTATAATAAGACCAGCAGTAATTCTCTTCTCAGTCCTTTGGCAATGCATTTACTAAAACACATGCTCCTCTGCCATTGCATGCAAATGAAACTTCTGGAAGTTTTTGTTTAGGAGTTTGATACAAACTGTACAGCTGAAACAAATTATTGCTGTTTTTCTGTCTAAGATTTTGTTTCATTTGACATTTCACATTTCTTACTGCTATTGACCGGTACTACTTTGCTACTGTTACAAATTTTGCAAGACTACTCAAAAAGTGATAAATAAAATGGCAGTTTCTAATAAGGGTGTTTAAAACAAAAACCAAACCAAACCAAACCAAACCAAAACCAAAAACCAAACAAACAAAAAAACCCAAACAAAAACAAAAACAAAAAACCACAAACCCACAAAGAACAAATGTGGAACATGTAGTAATGCCATAATTAATAGTCAATAAAAGGGCATGAGAACTTTGGGCACAATCCCAAATTTATTAAAACAAAGCACAGCAGCTTAACAAAATAATCTTTTCTTCTGCTACTGCCTTCTGATGCTTTTTCCTTTTCTGCTTCTGCATGGATTTTCAAATTAATTTCTTAATGGAAACCCTTTCAGGGAGAGGATGGGGCAGCATGGGATGCAAGCAATGGCCATGAGAAGTTTTGGCAGTTCTGCGTCAAAAGCAGAGGGTAACTCATCCACAGCATCTGGCCTCACCTGCAGGCTCTTTCTCCCCCCTTCTCCAATTCTTCCTCCAAGCCAGGTTCCAGCAAGGGCCAGCTTTTCACATTGTGTGCGAGTTGAAGATAGTACCAGGTGCAGCCTGGCAGCCAAGGCTGCTGCCCACCACCCCGCTCAGGAGCAGAGGGCACCCTGAGCAGCCCCAGTGGTGGGCATCAAGCACCTCCCTGGGGATGGGGATGCCTGCAGTGGGGCCTGCCTCGGCAGGGACTGTGGATCGGTAGGGCAGAGCTGTGGGGAGCTGGAGAAGGTCCCTGGTGTGGCATCACTGGGGCAAGTGCTGCTGGCCCCAGAGAGGAGACCCAGGAAGGCCAGACTAGGACAGTCAAGGCTGGCAGTCCTCTTGGGACACTGGCAGCTGGTATAAAGGGTAATAATACATGACTATTTTCAACAGAAGTCACGTATGATTACTTAAAGCATGTTGAAGACTCTTGTAATGGGAAAGTAAAAATTCAAGTGATTTATGTGCTCCGTTCTTGTTGTGCCTGTCTTGGATCTTTACTGATTCATGGAAGCATGAGCTCCTCCATTGAACTGAATAGGAGTTAAATTCACGCTTGTACGTGGGCCTCTCTTTCTCTTTTCAGGAATTAGCAATTGAACACTAGAACTAGAACTAGTTTGTTAGTTCTGGAAAAGAACTAGAACATTAAAATAGCAGTAAGACCTGATGTGATTTTGGGTGGCCTAGTAGCAAGGGAAAACTTACTTCTTTATGTTGGCATTTGCATGGATGAAAGCTCATTTTTTTGAGTATAGTGTAATTTCCATTCACAAACAGAATTTCTGTCCTCAGTGATTTCAGTACCAACCAGGGCAAATATTAAAATTAAAATGGAGAAACTAAATACTGGATGTTAGAAAAGTTTCCCAAATTTCACAGTCTGAAGTCTTCCACCCAACTGTTACTTTTTCTTAAAAATCTTTTAGCAAAATATTACATTAGTATTTTGTTAAGCAATGATTCATTGAGAAAGCTTTATTGGCATCATAAACTGCTGCTTGTTCCTAGCAGGATTAAGACTGAAACAATTTCATTTACTCTAAGGCAAGTAACTTTCCAGGTAAAAGGAAACTATAAAAGCTGTATTGCTAACTTGCTTGCACTTAAAACAAGATTTCACTCCAGAACTAAAAGACTATATTCCTACACTTCATTTTGTCCCTCTAACACTAATTCCTGTAAGCCCATATAGCATGGACAAAAGCAAATTCCCTGACTTTTCTCTCAGATTTTCTCTGTTCCCATTCCAGGTTAAACTGTTATTCTCACTTTCATGCAAAACTGCAGGGAAAGGGTTGTTAATTTATCTTCTATACTTTCTCATGTTTGTGTGTCCATTGACTGCAGTCCTTGGGAAATTTTGTTGACAAGATTGTTTTCTGGCATGACAGTTAGAGTTTCACATTTACTTGAATACCTCTATTTAATTCCTCTTTTCCCCACCAAACTGGAGGTCTGTGTTTTATTATTTTTCTTTTCTGCTTATTTATTATGATCTATACTATGCCACAGTCCTTTTTTGGGTTCTTATATTGGAAGTAATATATACATTTAGTTAAGAATATATTGCACTATTCTTCTAAAAAAGTGGGGTTGCATATCATATCCTCACATTTTTTCCATGTTGATTTGAAAAAATGACTACATTAATAATGAAGTCACATTGTCAGTCTCTTCCTCTGCTCTAGGAACTCAGCTGCTGTGAAATGGAAACATACTTTATATGCATATATCATTTGTATTGTTTAAGTAGATATGTTAGATATACTGCTTCTAACACAAAAAGTAGGACATGGGTAAATTTTGTAAGTGTTATGTGAAGACTGTAAGAAAATCCCTGTCCATTTTAGAGTCCTCAGATGACTAAGAGTATATAGAATTTGGTAACATGCTAAAAACAAAATTTTGTATTAGTCTGGTTAAAGACATACAGAAAATTTTGCTTGTGTCCCATACCTCTGTATCTGGGAACTCAGAAGTTAGCAAATATCATAGTTTTAATATTGGTGAGCCAATTTAAAAATGTACCAAGGAAAACACATTGAAAATACAACATTTATATTTAAGAGGTTATTTCTGATTCTTAGAAAACAATTAAAAATTAATTGCTACAAATGCTAATTATTGGATGAATAAAGGAATGTCTGTTGTTACCATCACTTTCATAATTTTGGAACTCAACTGAGAAATACAGAATCCAATATATTTACATACATACTCTAATGAATTCTGCTCTTCCTTTTATGTTAATTAACTCCTGCAAATAGAAGCAGAAAGAGAGTAGTGACCCACAGATACTACTGATTTACCATTTGCTATCTGATAATCTGA
>NW_008593857.1:0-2003 GCF_000691845.1 Merops nubicus | reverse complement strand
GTCCGCTGGGTTGAGCGGACCGTGACAGTATATGTAACAGTTTATATATAAACCACATAAATTATTTTTACCCCCAAGTCAGAACTCATCTTTAGACATATTAAACAGATGATTTCAGTCTTTAACGCAGCAGATAAAGTCGACAGTGCTTGCTGACAGTTTGTAAGCCTTAAACCTAACCTGTTTCCCCTTTAAGTTTGCACCCAAAAAGGAGCGTACTGAGTGTGCAGGTAACCACCTATAGAAAACCTACATTTAATAGAAACTAAGTGCACACAAGCAGATTCATTGCATGTACCTATTTCCTAGTAGCCTAGGATAAATCTGTGAAACTAGTGTTCTTCTCTGTGTGTCTCTTCTCTGCAGATCCAGAGAAGGGCAACGCGGCTAGTGAGAGGTCTGGAAAACCTGCATTATGAGGACTGGCTGACGGAACTGGGGTTATTTAGTCTGAAAGAGAGGAGACAGAGAAGAGAACTTATTGCTTTCTACAGCTGCCTAAAAAGAAGTTTTAGTGAGGCTGGTGTCGGTCTCCCAAGTCACTAATGACAAGACGAGAGGAAACGGCCCCAAGTTGCATCAGAGGAGGTTACAACTGGATGTCAGGAAGAATTTGTTCACTGAGAGAGTGGTTAGGCACTGGAATGGGCTGCCCAGGGAGGTGGTGGAGTCATCATCCCTGGAGGTGTTCAAAAAATGAGTAAATGTAGCACTTGAGGCTATGGTCGAGTGGTTAGGGGAATGTTGGGAAGAAGGCTGAAATTGATGACCCCAGAGATCCTTTCCAGCTATAGTGATTCTATGATTCTAAACTCTATGTTCTAGTCTGTGTGATCAGTTCAACAAAATTCTAGTTTTGTAATTAAATCTTCTTGCCTAAGTCCCTTAGTTATTGTTAATGTTACAGGCAAGTAATTCAAAGTCTGTCTGGAGCTAGAGCTATCCTGACACATCCATCTTCTTGTACTTTATTTTTCTATACTTAAGTTATCATGTTTCAGGAGTTAGATATCCTCCAAGACAGATTCTTGTCAGCTCATTGTGGTAAGTAAGGCCCTTTATGTTAATATTTTGAAAGATCACATGGTCAGTTGACAGTTCCCAATTTTAAGTGTATTTAAGTTTTATGAGCAGTAGAAAAAACATTTATAAAAAGTAGTTAAGGCTTTTGCTTTTCAGCTTCCTCCTCATTTCTACAGAATAAAGCCTAGCGTCAGAGGCCTTGTTCAATCCCTCTTAACACACTGTTCAATTCACTACAGATTTACACCTGTTCTTCAAGTTTTCCTAATTAATGCTCAAAATAATTTAAGAAGCAGTCTTCCAAAAAACCACTTCCAATGTACCACAGTATCAAACAGCAGCAAAAGCTTCTTTCCTTCCCAGCATAGTCCTGAGGACAGATTTCACACTGACATGATCTCACTATATCTCCACTTCTCAGTTTCTTCAGAGCCCTTACAAATTAACTTTCTTTTCATTGTTACCACCATTTTGAGAAACAGGGAACATAATTCTATTAAATAACTCAAAAGGCTTAACCTTCAAGAAGAGTCAGTAGTCAAGTTGAAGTCAAAATTTAATAGTATGGATGTTCCCTTCATAGATAAATTGTTTAGAAATAATACAAAATTTCTTAATATTAAGACTAAAGTATGCTAAATAAATTAATGCTGGTGTTCATCGTTCAGCACTTTTAAAAATGAAGTCTCTTTAGTCATTTGAACACGGACTTAAAAGCGTAACTTAAGGCATTTGCTTTTGGGAAAGAAAAAAAAAAAAGGGTAAAAAGAGGATAGTTTATTCAGGAAGCCATGGGGAAAAAAAAAAAAAAGATGATCTGATGAGAATTTGGGGATTCACAAAAGCCTTTCCTGTGAGACCTGTTAATTCAGCAGTGTCTAATAACTAGATGTGAAAGTGCATTTTAATTATACTTGGCAATCCAAGAATGATTTGTGCAGGAACATGAAAGAAATTGCAATATTCCTCTTCACTGTAGG
>NW_008593856.1:0-16961 GCF_000691845.1 Merops nubicus | reverse complement strand
GGCGGTGTGACGTTTCCGAGTGCCCCGGTGGCGTCATGAGGCCTTGTTGGGGGGTGGCACCTCCTCGTGCTCGGGAATGCGCCTGTGGGCTGGGGCACCGGGCAGGGGCTCGGCCCGGCCCGGCCTCCGCAGCAGCTCCCTGACAGTTCAATATTGCGCGCCTCAGGCCGTGTCCCTGTGCTCCAGGGTCGTAGGTGCCCTAGAATGTAAGAAAAAAACAACCCCAAAACATAACCAAACAAAAACCCACCTCTTCAAAGCCGTGTGTGGTGTTACATTAAAGTGCAGCAGATTTGAAATAAGCCTTCAAAATCTTGGGCCTATGATCGTTAAAGATAAGGAGCTTTAATCAAGTACAGGTCTGTCAGCAATGTCGACAGGAGGCCCAAGCTGGACAAGACAAAGCAGAAGCCTCCTGCTTGCTCTGCAACATGGAACATGTGCCAATTGCACAGTGTTGGAAAGAGTTAATTCTCCCTTAATCTGGCCATTGTCTCAATTTTATTTTTTTCTTAGTGCTCTGTGCCAGGCAGCTACACAAACATATTTCTCAGTCTATGAATCTAGTATAACTTGGCTGAAGTGGTGTCAAAGTAAAAGAAAACAAAGAATGGGCATCAAGACTGACACCTTTGACTTTTAGCTCCTGTAGCCTCATTTGGTTTGTAGGCCTGGTTTCCCTCAAGGATGTGCATCAGGTTCCCCCTTCTGGCCGCATGGATTCCGGGACAGCAAGCCATCTGCTCCAGTTTCTAATCATTCCCAGGTGCTTTCAATTACTCTTTAGCAGCAAAAAAGGCGTATTTTTGTGACCAAGGATGTTGTAATCAACATCCACAACTAGCCTCACTTCTGACTTACAATAATTCAACTTGAATTAATTGGACTTTTAATTGGAAGAGACTTGGGAAGACATCAAGGGAATGTGCAATGAAGTATTTTGACAGGAAATGGGCAAAAGAAGAGTCAGATCATAGGGGTTCTAATACCATAACAATTACAAGTAAACTATGGCTTTCGACTAGTTAACACTTTTAAAATTGAAGTTACAGAACCTGATTTGCCATGTCTTTTCCTAACACCTCATCTCTTGCTAAGGTGGCTGTGAAGTAGGCACAAGAACTACTTGTATTTTTGGTCTGCCTTTCTACGGGTGGAGAAGACTCTAGTAAGCAGCCCAAGAGAATTAGGACTCAGTGCCTTCTGGGTGTTCTCAAATGTGTAATAAAAAGACTGACAAATATTTATGCTAAACAAAAATTAAGGTTTGTAATATAGCCCCAGTAAATTAAGTTTAACCATTACTGGATTATTTTATTACAAAATAAAATATTAATATATCCAGGAGATTTATTTAGAAGTAACTGCAATGTGGAAATACACATCAAAGACCACCAGACATGGTCACAAAGGGAACTAAGTGTCACAAGGGAAAAAAAACCTGAACAATCTTCAAGATTACATGTTTCTTAAATGGACCTAGGATGACAAATCCATGTCTTTATCAGGAATTCTTGTTTATTTCTTAGAATTTGTAATTTAGGAAGGACTGAATACACAACGCATGCAAAGCATTCATTTCTGGAGCCTGGTTTGATGGCTGTCAGTCACAATACTAATGTTTGTATTTTCTTTTAGCAAAAGTTGTCTTTCACAGATCGTTTTTTAATTCATTTAAATAGAATGTTAAAGCATTGTTTATTCCCAAAACAGTTCATGGTGTTAAAAGTACCATACTTTGGAAAACTTAATACAGAATATTGCACTTGGCCCTTTACAGCCCAGAAGTCCCCTTTAGATTATATCAATCTTTCTTTTTCCCAGCTTTCCCCTTCACTTTTGTTCTGCATCTGTTGTCACTTCTTGTTCAATAAAGTCTCTCCTGGTGAGGAATTGGGACCATGCTACTGTTCACTTTAACTTGAGCAAAGACATTAAATTATATGTTAAGAAATCAAGTGTCAGCTCTCGGCTTCTCCCTTTCCCAGTTCTCCTCTGCTATAATATAGCTGATTGAGCAGAGAGGAGGAGCAGAAATTGATTCCTGTGTTATTAACGATTTGGTCTCTGACAGTTGTAAGGGGATTCTTCCGGACCATGAAGGCACGAGTTTGCTTCCACTGATGATTGATAGTTCAGATATTCAGAAGAGTATCATTGTATTGCTGGGGACTTACCTACCTCATTAGCAATCTAGTCCCAAGTCCCCTCTGTGGCAGTCCGACACAAGGAGCACAGACATGTCTCAATTTGTAATTAACACATCTCTCTGTTTCCTCCTAGTAAATTTATAAACCTAGCAAAAAACTAATGGCAGTAATGATGCCTGGGGTTGTCTCTCTTTTAATTTAAAAAAATATGGATGCAAAGGGCTATATTTTGACTTTTTATGCCCAGACATAGACACCTGCTTCCACTAATGAACTTTGAAGTCTCAGGGGGAAAAAAAAAAATTAAAAAAATAAAATTGGTATATCTGTAAAATAA
Organism: Merops nubicus; assembly: GCF_000691845.1. NCBI lineage: Eukaryota > Metazoa > Chordata > Aves > Coraciiformes > Meropidae > Merops > Merops nubicus. The sequence continues at coordinate 14,474 of NW_008593856.1, read as the reverse complement.
TTCACATATTTTAGAAATATATGAAAGGAAATATTCAGGGCTTTCCATTTGTCTAGTTCCAGCTCAGACTCTCCAGGCACAATGCAACTTTACTAATGCTCACAACATTACTGTTAGTTTAATGAAGACCTTGGGTCAAAAAGGTTAGTAATTTGTTTGTAGGCACACAAGTGGTAGCGTGGCTGGGCTGGAAATGGATTCCACAACTACCGAGTCCCCATGGCCACTTTTCTTCTTAGTCATTATGTGTTTTGAAATGAAATCACATGCAAAACTCCGTATGTAATTTGAAGCCAAATTTTATACATATATATATTCTTCCAAGAAGAAAGAAGCTTTTATAGAGTTTCAGATTACTGAGAGCCTCATTACAGACACTGTGGAAATACTTTATAAATGACAATTATTATTAAGTAGATTTTAACAGCCATAATAAATACTTTATAGAACTAGTATTTTGCATTACATGTTTTTTTGAAATTTGACATTTTAATTGTCTTTTTAATAGCATCGCCATCAGAAGCATGCAATCTTTGTTGGTCTCCAGTGGCCTCAATTCTCATTTTAACAGAAGCTGATATAGCATGTGGTATTCACCACCTTGCAGCATGGAGCACTTGAGGTTCAGATAATGATTTATCTATTTTGTCCTTCTTGATTTGAAAGAAGGTACTGTTGCTAACATCTGTGTACAGTTTATTTCATTTATTTTGAATAAAAGAGAGAACATTCCTCCAATGTTGATAGGATTGCAGTTCCTCATAGCCAAACTAGCTCCATTATTTGTATCAGTAGCGTATAACACAAAGCTAAAATAAGTTTTTATGCAAAGCTGTAGTGAACAATTTGGTTCTTGTTTGTGGTTATCTCAAGCTGGCTGTCCAAATCTCAAGAAACAATGAAGGACATCGGGTCAATGCCTGTTCCATTTTTCAGAAAAAGAAACAGAAGTCTTCTGTCTCTCTCTACCAGATTGCTTTGTGATTTTTGCTCGATAGTCTGTAGCAATATCAAGCATGTTCTTCTTTCTTTTCCCTCGCAGCTGGAGTTTCCATGTACTCATCCTTCCTGGAAGGATTACCCTTTTAATCACTGAGTGCATGCCAAAGCAGTGAAAAAGAGAAGTCACAACCTTTTTGAAGATGTGCAAAATAAAAAGATATTCCTTCCAGTTGCTTTCTGTGTCAGTATTTTCATAACTTTAAGCATTTTGGTATATCCCTGTGCTTAATCCTAAGTTTATCCTAAGCTCAAGATGGTACAAAGAACTGTGATAAATTTCTATATATCTTTTTAAAGATTGGAGGTATAGTGCGAGGGTTGGTGTGTGATTGAATGAAAGAGTAGCCTTACTAGAGTATTTTATTTGCAATGTCCCACCCATCAAGGACATTACAAATTGAGAACAGAAATAAAGATGGTCAAGTGTTCTTTTAATAAATGAGAGGAAGGTCAGGAAGATATTAGAATTCTGCAGCAAGAGGCCATATCAACAAATGGAGGAACACAGTGGATATAGATGTGAACTTTTGACTGCCTGTACTGCCTGATTAGAAATACCACAGCAAGAAGGATTGATAAGCAAGCTTGAAGAAGTGTCTGGAGGTGTACTGATCAATGCGAATTCAGTACTGAGTTGCTGTACTTGAGGTAAAAGTCTCCTTTTCTGTTGTTAATCACAGGCTACAAAGAGGGAATGAAAAGAGAACAAGAGACAAAACCCCAAAGCTGTGAGCTTTCCCAGTTCATAGTGCAAGGAATGTTAGCTGTGTGTATGCACAGAAATGTGCAAAGAAATAGTCTCTTTCTGAAATACTGTCTGATATATGAACTGAGCAAAAAACCCACAAAGTTTGGTGACAGTTACATTTGAGCCAGTACTGCACTAATAACTAAAGACTAGTAACACTCTAGTCTGTGGTCGGGTCCTTTTCTCAAAGAGGTTCATGGACAGGGTTACATTGCTGCCACTCACTCAGTGTAGAAAGATGCTTGCAGGTAAATAATGAGGGTTGCAAACTGTATAAGCTGAATGAAAATGAACCACCAAGAATTTTTTTACTTTTATCTGAAGGTGACACAAGCCAAAGACTTCCCTTGAGATATGTGTACCAGTCAGCATATGGGGAATCCCACTCCAGTGGCATATAAAACTTTTCTCACAATTACAGCAAATGTGGAGGCTGCATGCTTTTTGTTCTCTACACACCCAAAGCTGCCTCTGGTTTCATCCACAAGCATCTTTAGAGATTTTTTTCATGTCTATCACTATCACTCTCAAGATCATAACAAAAGTACCTAGGCAGTAAGGGTTTTACAGGTGTTTATAGAAATCTTTCTTAAAATTAGAGAAGGCTTCAGAGAGAAGCTTTTGATTTTGGACAGTTTTACACAATCTGATATGTCTTCTTAATGTAGGTTCCAGTGGTCTCATTTATTATATTACATAGATTCTTCTTGATCTTTTACCACATATTCCAGGTGCTGAATTTTCAAAAGTACATTGTGGTACAGATGAAGTCTGACATCAGTAACTTCCTGTGTTCTTTGTGAGATCCCCTTCAGAAATTCAATCACAGAAAACTGGATGGATGATTACATGATAGGGATATGTGGAAATATTTTTAACAATTGATATTAGATTGTTTAAACACGGTGGACTGATATGTCTCCTGTAGACATTTTATTGAGTTGTTGTTTTTTTTTAAGGAGGTGTTTTTATTCATTGTTGTTAGTTCATTCACAGTATATCCAATTCCAAGCATAGGAAAAATATGCTCTAAGGGTTCCAGTTTATATAATTAACCCCTCTTTTTTAATTATTGTTTTATTCTATGTAATTTAATTAGATTAATCTATGTTTATAATCATTGCCCCCAAAAAAAGTATATGCTGTTTTTTGTTTGTTTGTTTGTTTGTTTTGTTTTGTTTGTTTTATGGCCACTGATAATCAATAGGCGTTTAGAACTTAGAAAAGATGAAGAATACATGGAAGACAATCAGGTTAATTAAATTTGTCCTTCCAAACAGTCATAGTTAAAGTCCATCCATTTAAATCTGATCTAATCATGTGCTGAAGTGGCATGAAATTTGAATGATATCAAGCTGTCCCAGGAAATGTTCTTACTGAGATATAAAAATCCTCAAGGATACCAATTAGTCAGTCTACTGATAAGGCAAGGATAAGTTTCTCACTCAGTCATCCTGCTTACAATTTGTATATTGACCACAGCAATATACCACAGGTAATGAAAGCATGTTCTTTGAGGCTCATAACTTCTTATTTAACTCAGCCTTCCGTGTTATGAATTTTGCACAAAAGAGCTGTCTTACATTTCTTCTTTGGCAAACTTTGGTGGCTTATATATAGCCACTAGTCATTATTTTATTAGGAAGGAAAAACACAGCAGGGTTAGGGTTCAATTTAGAGAGGATCACAAGTAAAATGAAGAGTTAAACACAGAGGAAGATTATTGACATGGATGACAGCTTCTGAAATCTAATAGGCAATAGTGTATCAGTCAGTGGGATGGAAAGAGAAGCAGAAGAAATTCAGGGCATACTTGTAGAAAACGGTCTATACTCACTGTTAGCTTCTTCAATGAAGTTTAATGAGACTTTTGGTGAATTATGCCATTTATTCTTGCTGATAGGAATTTTAAAGAGTTGCACACATCTGAAAAGTAAGCAAATGTCCTTTTACATAATGTTTCATTTACCTAATTAAAAGATAAAACAGACTAAAAAAAATCTTCTTTGTTACATATAAGATTGTTTTGTATTACAGTTTGTTCATGGCCACTGCAAATATTTCTTTTCTGGCACCTTTATTTTTATCTTCATGGGTGACACTAGGGAGAGGGTCTTTATTAAAAGCCTTGAAATGTCAAAAAGTCTCTCAAGCTTGTCATGTGATTCCTTCAGAGTCATTTGTCTGCAGCAAGAAATGATGTGCAGGTGTAAGGTTTAAAATAATTCCAACAGGACCCAGAAAAAAAAGTTCTGGAAGTTCACCAGATGTGACAAAATTTAATGACTTCATGGGTAATTAATATCCTGGAAAAGATACTTAAAGGAAAAAGAATTCAGACTCTGCTCAGTATCATTTCTTTGATAGTCTACTGGGGGGGCAGAAGCTATGAGAAGATGTCCTCAGCAGGTAAATTCATGATGAGTGAGGTAGGAAAGATATGTGTTTGGCCACTAAGAGTCATTCATGTCAAGGATTTTCAGCAGCATTCTAGGACTGAGACTGGCAGAGTCTCAGGTGTCATTTGCCCACTAATTTTGGCACAGGCAGGAAAAATCAGAGAAATAGAAGTATTAGAATAAATGAAGGAACATCAGTCAGTGGAAGGTTGAAGTGTTAAGAAGAAAGCTGTAGCAGGTGGGCTTAGTGACAGGAATGTGCTTGAGAAATGGGAGGTGAACAATCACAAATGAGATAATAAATTCCATACAGCTGTATATTGCTCAGAGGTGGTGCGATCTGTATCCTTGGGGATTTTCAAGACTCAGGTGTGGCCCTACTTCAAGGGGGAGGTTGGACCTGGCCCCTGGGATCCCTTCCAATCAATATTTGTATGATTCTGTGAAAAGTGAAGGTCTTAAGCAGAGAAGAAATTATGAAATTGGAGCAACTAGTGATGTGTGACATCCGCCATTGTCAGAATAACAAATACATGATGGAATAGCAGGTATGATTGTTAATAGATACTGAAGGATAAGGACTCTTAAGCACTCATAGAAATTAAAATTATGAGTAACAGTGTAGGTCAATAACAGAATAAATGTTCTCAGGAATTCCATCGTGTCATGGTTACAGGGGCTGGGACCAGTGTATCCTTATGTGGGTAGAACCAAAACTGTGTATTCTATACTCTCTATGTCAGTGCTCATGGGCTGTTAAGAAAGTCATGGGTAGCAGCTGCCCAGGACAGACCTCACACCCCAGGCTATAACAGATAAGGAAAGAGGTTCAAGGTCAGGGGAGATGTTAACACCTTCCCACCCAGCAGGAGTCCTCCTCCCTGTTAATGGGCCCATCCATGCCTCGCCCCATGACTCATACAGAGCTCCCCCCCAGGAGCTATTTCTGTTTAATGGACCATCAAGGACCCACTGCATGACTCACAGACTGATATCAACCCATTGTGAGATGCTCTGCCCAGGGGGAGGAGCCAAGTGCTCCCACCTGGATATAAACTGGGGTTCAGTACAACACAAGGGGCCTTACCCACTGGATTTCCAGAGGACAAGAGCTACCAGATCTTTTCTACGAGACCACTGTTTCATCTGGACTGCTACCACCACCCTAACTACAGAGTATCAGGTTGTATTCTGACTCTGTTTGTGGTTTTCCTTTGTATTATTGCTTTTATTTTTTTTTTCCTTATTAAATTGTATTTCTGACTTGGAGTCTCTCACTGGTTTGTTTTCAAACCATTACACATCATTGTGAAAAAACACTTGTTTCTAAGAGACATGGAAGAATACAGGTTGTTTATAACCATACAGTGCAGCTATCCTGAAGTGTTACAGCTCACAAACTTCCTCATCAATAGTGCATCAACAAGCTGAGCTGCTACATCAGCCTTGGGTTTGGAGATTATACAAATATTGTAAGATAACCATTTATTGAAAATAACCCTGGACTGAACAATTGCAAGTTGATGTGGTTTGAAATAAATTCAATACTTTTTAAAAATATATATTTATCTAAGCTGTTTATGTTATGCAAGAATATCTATCAATAAATTAAGTAAATGGTTAGTGAGGTCATCTGTACAGACGAATTCAAGTAAAGGTGAACTAAGAAAATAAAAATTATATATGCTATAGCAGGATGTCTGTAATTCCTTTCTGAGTCTCTTCAAACTGCCAGGAGGAAAAAAAATCTCAATTTTAGTTAGTGTAGGCTGCTGGAGGAGAGGACAAGTAGGTTATTTCTGATACCACCACCATCACATAGATCTGAATTACTACGTACTAGAGAAAATATGTTGGAAATAAACACAACAGATGAGATTCCTTAATGTAACAAACAATTTTTAGAAATAATTAAATTGTAAATCAGCCAAAAGTCAGTGTAAGCTTATGAAAGGTGTCAAATGGAGTTGTTTTTGTATAAAAAGGAAATGTAGTGGATTTCATCTGTGGCTGATGCTGCATGGCACTGCTAGTGAAAATGGAGGAGGTTATTAGAGAAACCGCCAGTAAGTAAGGAACTGGCTGTGGCAAAGATGACAAAGATTGAAAGGGGAAGACTGCCGGGTACTTACTAATGCAGTTCCTTAAAGATAAATTGCAAGACTGCTCTTGTTCATTATGCTCATAATTGCACAATGGCACAGGTATTAGTATGAAGATAGTTACCTGCAGTGTTGCAAAGACAAGAGGCATCTTCAAGACAAATATATTGCTTTATAATCCAGAAGAAATCTGGATTGTTTCAAGGGCCCGAGAAATAGAAACAAGATAAAATTCAGTAGTAATAAATGCAAAATTGTAACCATGTGGTCTCAGGAAAACTGCTAGTGGAGAGAAGCATCATCTAGAATAAACCTATATGGAGCTGAAGCTACCAGACTGCTAAAGCACAGATAGAGGCTGCCAAAATAATAGACAATGTGAGACATGAGCATGATCCTCTGGTCAATAAGAAAAAATAGGGAAATATTATTGCCATTGTATGTGGCACAGAAGAAACCTCATCTAGAACACACTGCACAGTGCTGGCGACGTAAATTCACGAATAAGGGAATGAAACAGAAGCACAGAGAGTTGTATTCTTTAGATGAATAGCTGATTTTATGAGAGGAAAGTAGAAGCAAATTGCTCTGTATTGGTCAGGTAACAACAGGACAGGCATAGAATCAAAGTTGATACAAAAATAAGTTAGTATAAATTGCTATTCATGTATTTAGAGCAGAAACAAGAAGAAGCCTCCTAACCAAACAGTCAGAATGTGTAACAGCTTTCCAGTGAGAACACAGGAATTAAAACATGCAAATACTCTTAAAATGGAGTGTAGTAAGTTTATACAGCTTGGCAACCCAGGTAGTTCCTCCTAGGATGTTAACGAGAAACTCTCTTTAAATCATCCTTAAAGGGTTTCAGTTAATTATATCCATTCACTGGGAAGCATGAAACAGTCTCAGACAAGATTGTTTTTACTGTTTTAGTTTAAAGGACTCTATGAACATATCCACAAAATGAAGAAAATTTCAGTGGTTGGTGCATCCTTTGAGTGCTGCTGTTATTTTCAGTTTTACATTAAAAAATGCTGATAATGCTGATACATTAAAATTCTAATGATTAATTTTTCAGAGAACAAATATCTCTCCATCATGAGGTTTTATCTGAACAGGTGGAATTAAAATCCTGTGTTTTGTTTGTTTGTTTTTTAATAATCTCAAAGCAAAAATATATTCTGTAATTTCTGAGGGTAAACAGTTTTGCAAGATGTCTGGAAAAAGCATCTCTGAAGTTCTGTGACTAAAATTAAATGCCATAGTAGATTCCATAGTGAAATGATTAAAATTTCCCTAAAACTTTGCCCCCCACTTTGCAGCTGGGGGGAAAAAAAAAATCTTTCAGAAGTATCTAGAATACAAGTCAGAAGTCAGAAGAAAGGTCTGTCAGTGCTGTCTCCAAGCACAAAGTAAAATCTTGACTTTTGTCAGTCTCTCAAACTTTATTGAATCTTTCCAAAGATCAAGTCTCACCCTTTGGTCTCCTTTTGGACCTATTTTGAGCACCATCTAAACCAAGCAAGTCAGAACCTTGTTCATCAGCTGTGAACCCAGAATCAGCCTTTCCCCAGGACTACATGGATGCTTTGAACCTATGGTACAGCTAAGCTAACAGCCTGAAAAATGAACAGAGAGCAGGTCATGTAGCTTGACCTCTTGAAATCCATAACAAAGATGTAGCATTTTTGGCCAGGACACCAATTAACACAATACCGACTTTCTAGAGCTGTCCATGGCCAAGATAAGGACACTGTCAGAACTGTAGAATTCAGAATGTGATAACTATAACAGCTTTGACTGCCCAAATTAACTAGTCCTACATAAACCCCACTTCCTCAATAATATTTTTCCAGTGTGCCTGCTTTTATGAAGACCTCAGCTTAAAAGAAACAAATGCAAATGTTATTCCAGAACAAATATGAATATTGATAATATTTGCTAGTCTAATGACCTTACTGTCCTATAGTGCCAGTGTACACGTCTAACTATTAAGTTAGATCAGGCTATTTTACAACAGTTTTAAAACAGAGATGCCTCAGGCATAAACCAGAAAATTTAATTACCTGTGACCATCATCTCATGCAATAAAATAAAACTTGTGTCAATCAAAAATTTATTTTTCTTGGCTCTGCATAGTGCTTATCAAAGGATTTATCACTTAGCAATAAAACTGGAAAATAATAATTCAAAAGTCAAATACAGATGAGTTGAAAAAGATAAAAATAAGAACATGTAGATCTGTCTTCTAACTAACTTCTGATTAATGTTAAGTTTTTGAGTGCATCAAAAAATTAATGCATTTCAATTTAAAGTATTTTTACTTCTAATCAGAATGCAATTTAAAATAAGCACTCAATATCCGAAAGTAAATAGATGGCATAAGAAAATAAACAGCTTTGTGTCCTCTTTACCTGGTCAAATACATACTCATCATTAGCACACAAATGTCGTTGATATCCTCTTACAAGAATGATATCCTCTGTACCAGTGCATGGCCCAGAGAAGAGACAAAGTGCTGCAAAACTGATAAAAACGAGAAAGATGGACCAAACAGTAGCTAAAGAGAAAGGCATGGTTAGTGATCAAATATAGTATGTTATGCCAAAAGAATGAGCTGTGGTTTCTCATCTCTTCTGAAGATGCCATGTCTTGCTCTACAGGAGACAGCAAGGTCAGAAAACAGATCTGTTTTCATTATGTCCCTCTCAGTGCTGGAAAACCTCAAAATTAATTCTGATTGTAATCAGATGCAGTTCAAGTCTCCCTCTCAGTAAACCCTGAGGAGTGAACAAACTAGGGAACACAACCTCAGTAACACTTATTTCTGAAACAGATTTTTGAATCTGGAGTTATTAAGACCTCTTATGTAGTAAACAGGTGAAAAAACTTGAGTGAATTTCCTGTTTCTGCAGTTTTCTTGAGGTTCAGTTTATTGGACATTTAGAGCATTACCATCTGATAATTTGTATTCCATGTGTACTGGAAGAGTAACTTTCTACCATGCCTTTCAGGTAAATTTATCCGTGATAGTCCAGACTTCTAATTATCCAGAAACTGGATTGTGTCTACACGTTGTTACTGAAAACTAAAAAGGGCACAACATTTCAATTGTTACAGTAAACACCGGTGTGCTTAAGTTGGTTTTTATGACCATTTACTTCAGCCAGGGCTGCAGATGCCCGGGAAGAAAAAGCCCAAGATTTCTTTTCATCTGAGCAAGTGCAGCATTCACCAAAGACTCAATAGCCTCATTTGAGGCCTTTAGAGGTGGTGATAACAAAAGCAGTAAAGCACAGAACAATGATGATCACAAAATAGTAGCACTAAGTTCTGTTCATCACTTACTGTACAATTATCTCATAAAATTTCATTGGAGACCCTTGCACTAAGATTCTTCTTGTTTAAAATATAAACCAATCTAACACTGCAAAAAAGGTCACTAGAAATGAATAGTGAATAATATTTATGACAAGAAGGGTGGTTAGGAGAACTATTTCATATATTGAAGGACTTTTTCAGTGGTGTTGGCATCCGAGTATTTCTGGTATTTGCAGATGCAGAATTGCATGATATCTTGAAGGAATGGTATTTCTCAAAGAACAGCAAAGTTTACTAGGAACCAGAAATAGTGCGGGGGGGATTTCTTCTTAAACTCATAAGGGCACTTTCATGCTCTTTATCTGTTCTTTTTAAAATGGAACACTCGTGCCATCTAATCACGACTTCCTTGGATTCTGAAAGACTGATAAAAGGGGCACATTGATACCCAGTGAATAGAAATACAGTATTGCATTTTGGATTTGATCTGTTCTGTTCATTCTTTATATTCAACCCATAATATTCAAAGAACCTAGCTTGTCCAGTCTCCAGTCATCTGATTTCGTTCTGCTCTGGAGATCAGTGTGAATAGTTTTTCTTTCTTATTTGAGTTCTGAATGCCAAGCCATCTAGTCTGAGAAATACTTTAAACAATGTCTACCATATGTATTAGTTGCACACAGATATATTTCTTCAATTTCTGTCATTTGCTAAAAGCTCTTTTAGTAATGCTGAAGCTGAGATCGGTTTGAGTAAAGGCATTAACATCTGGTATCAAAATACAGATTTATTTTATGAAGAACAAGCTTCCTGAGGCTAATACCTCACAGTTTTGGGATTAATGTTTGGTTAGATCTCGCCTCTAGAGACCTGCTGTGAAATCTTGTTTTAAAATCATAAGTGAAAATTAGTTTAGTGGCTTCATACTTGTGCCTTGTACATATTTGTCTAGGTAACAAAATCACAAAAGAATTCAGTATGTTTATCAGTCTAAAAGTAAAAGCAACTAGAAAAGACCAGTATTTTTCTAAATGAACTGGAGTTTGAATTACATTTTAAACTACAGCAAGAACCCATGGATGAGGAGGTTCCATCTCACTCCTTTTGTGATACTGACGTGGATCGTCACAAGAGTGTAAATGCAGCACCCTTGTGTCTTAGTATCATAGCTGTTAAGAAGGCTGCTGAAACACATCTTTGCAAATTGCAATGACAATTTTAATTCAATGACCTATCTGCAAAGATCCTTTTCCTGCCTGTTTAGGGAAGTCACAGACTCCTGGCCACTCTCTGCGATCCATCCCACATAGTCATCCAGTAGTCCCTAGATAAGGTTATGTTGAAGATATTATGCGCACCTTGGACCAGGATAGAAAGTATAAATATGAATGATTTAAATTCATGTGATGATTCCATACTATCATTGCTATCATTTCTCATTATACTAGAAATCCAAGGTAGTCAGAGTAATGCTGGGGCATTTAAACTATTTAATTTAAAAGATTCAGAAGTGATTTTGAGCAGTTGTGGTAGGTTGTCGACACTGCCAGCTCCCTGTTTCTTCTTTAGGTTGACCCCATTAGCTTTTTCCAAAGCAAATCTATAAAAGACACAATAGCATGGACACAAGTTGTTTGGTTGCTTGGAGTCAGTCATACTGCTTAGTCCTCTTTGATTTGGCAGTATAGACTATCTAGGCTGTGGGTTATCACTACGACACTAGTACACAGGCACCTTCTGGCTTATCCTGAGCAAACATGGCTCTTGCCCATGACTGAAGCTGAGAAGCCATAGCAATAATGCAAAACCTGTATTCTGGCCCTTTTTTTCCATGTCCATGTCATGCACTTGGCTCAGAGCAGCTTTATGGATTGGACGTTTTAACTGAGGAAATCAGCTCTATCAACCCCATGCAATTCCTGTTGGTTTTGAAAGAAATTTCCCAGCACAAGGGTAATTTCCTGCTCAAGATCCAAATTGCTCTCAATACCTTAATAATTACTGTGCTAATTAAAAATGTTTCTGCTGCAAGATTTTTTTAAATAAAAGCTATAACCAAATTAAATCTTATTTGTACTCAAAGCTCTGAATCCGTCAGAATGGAATTAATTTCTCCTGGACGTTTGACTGCATAGTAGGAAATTATTTGGTCCAAGGCTTTTACCTAATAACCTTTCAAGATCCATTCAAAATGAGATAACCAAGGTAAGAAGGACTTACTCCTTCTTTCAGATGTCTTCTATAAAAGACTGTGTGAGAAAATTTCTGTCAATATAAGTAAATAAAGTGGGCCAGGGTCTGTTCTCTGAACGTATAGATAAAATATTCAAACCTTGCCTGCGTACTCTGACAGGCTTACTTGTTGGGAACAGTCTCAGGAACATATTTTCCCCAAAAGTTATGTCCACCATGAGATTGAGCCAAAAACCTGCCAATAAGCACTGTAACAATTGAAAAGGTATAGGCAAATGTAGGCCACTTAAATATAAAAATGATTCAAAATGTTGCTCAAAACCAAATAAAATCACAGTGTTCAGTCTTTAATCCTTACCATCAGTCTGGCTATCGCCGCACACAAAGACCAGCCATATCCTGCCATCAAGCTGTCCACAAGCTCTTTTTACCAGAGAAAAACAGACATACGACCAGATATATTTTCCTCAGTACACAGCCCCGTAATTGCATTATACCGCTGGTCCTGACTGTAAGCAATGAATCTGGCAAGGCAGGGCTCTGGGCTAACTGTCCTAATGGGCCATTTCAGTTGTTTGTTTTCAATAAAAAACCTTCTGCATTGTATATCAAGATTTAGGGTCCTTAGAGAAATTTGCTAAGCTCGACGTATTTATAGCATGATCTAGCAGCAATAGACAATGTAATACAGCAAATTTTCAAAGAAATGTAGGATATTTCTGTCTTACATTTCAAATATTTGCATAGTTCCATTCAAAATGCCTTTCTAACATATTGCTGAATGTGTCTGAGATAAATGCCGTGTGAGGCAAGGGTGGAAGAGGCCTATATTTTAATAAAAAGTATGCATCACTCACCTTTTCCATTTATTGTTGGTATACTGATAATGATTGAGTACAAAAGGCTTTTTTTCTTTCCTGGATGGTTAAGTGAATATTAGTCTGCAAATTGGGGAATATACAGTCTATTAAGTACTGTCTGTCTCTGCAAAGAAGGGTGCTACAGCAGATCAGTGACTAGATTATCAGCTTTTAACCGCTACCAATGAAGTCCCTGAAAACTGCCTGAGATGAAATTAAGGGAAGGAACCTGCAGGTAAGAGACTGTGATACAATGTGGTGGAGGTGTGGAGCAGGCAAGCTCTGTGCTCAACCACCAGACCCTTCTTGGGAAAATAAGGTGGGGAGATACCTAGTTTGTGAGTGCCAGTAGTGGTTAGCTGGGAGATACACACCACCAGAGGGGAAGTCCTGAAATGGTGGTAAACAGATTTATAGGTCTGTGGAGGAAATGTGGTTATCTGTATACTTCAGGTACTTCAGCAGATTTTGTGGAGGGCAACGCATATTCTGGGTCATACAGGGAGGAAGCTGCTATAATGTTTCTCTCTCCCTTCCTATAAACTGTGATGCTTATAGATCAGAGAAGTGTGGGAAGGATTGCTCTCCTGCCTAAGGGTATGTCTACACAGCTCAGTACAGTGTCCTGAAAGATAAAAAAGGTAAAGATATAAAAAAGGTAAAAAAATGTAATTAGAAGTTGTAAAGCTCTCTGAGAAGACTAAATTAGCCAAAGTGAAATGTGGTCATTTGCAGCTTGCTCAAGTATGTGCATATAGTATCCCACTGTTCATCTACGTCACCTAAATTTCAACCAAATGCTGGTTTTAGTACTGGAGTCACTGGGTGCAGCCTGTAGCCACAGAACAGCAAAACTGAGGGGCTTGCCTGCTAAAAAGCGAGGCTGCAGGAGCAGCACAAAGGCTGGTCCTAGAGAGACTTAACACTAATCGTCATAATGGAGAGTCTGGATGCTGACATCGGGAAGTTACGTGACGCTCTCTGAAGCCTTCATAGGCGACAGGGCAACCTGTAAAAATGGACAGATGCTCTTGTGCCCCTAGAATAAGTATTTAATAGGATGATAGAACACTTTAGTGTTGCATTTTAAATGTTAAACTGAATGATGTTCTGTTTGTTCTAAATACTGCACCTTCATATCTTACTGGCTGAGCTTGTTATCTAGTCTGATAGAGCAAGGGTTTGAGTTTTTTTTTAAAAAAAGGTGTGATAGTCTTTTATCTTTCCCGTTTCAGAAAACCTCAGTCGAGTGCGTCCTGACATATTTTGCTGCCTGCTGCTATTGCAGAGGGCAGATGTCTCCTTTTCACTGCCTCCCCCTGCAAAAATCCTACAAACCAAGCGGCCCACCATATAGATGAGAAGCAGGCATGCAGTTTGGCAATGAGTGGTGCTGTGGCAGATAAAGTGTCTACCATTTTCATTTGGTTTCAGCTGAAAGCTTTTTCCTTCTCCGGTGGCCTTTTTAGGTGGTCTTCGTGTTGCTCGTTTAACCACGCTGGAGAGCGAACTGTCTCTGGTAAATAGCTAGGGGAAGGAATGGAGCAAGCGTTAAAGATGGACTTCTTTCCCCCAGATTGTCTGTAGAGTCTTCTGAGATTGAGCTGCCGGTGCCGGCTGCCTGTGAGCGATTTCAAAAGCGGGAGTAAATGAAAACGCTGCTCCTGACAACGATGGCAGAAAGGCACGGCGTGAAAACTCGCCGGGTGAATGCGCCTGCTGACATGCCTCTCCTGGCATCGCTGGGCCTTTTTGGAAAGCTTTCCGCCGCTCAGCTCTTGTTAAAAAACAACCCGAATACAGCCAGGCGGCCACGGCAGCGGGAGCTCGCAGCCGCCCCGCGCCTTCA
>NW_008593855.1:0-4439 GCF_000691845.1 Merops nubicus | reverse complement strand
CTCAGTGCCACTGTCTTTCTCCTTGACAGAGTTTTGTTAGAAAAAGACTGCTTCAGCTGTTGATTGCAAACAGATTACCCTAAAACGCTCTGTTTGCAGACAGAACCTCATTTCCCCCCTAGAGAACAGGTAAACTGGCAAACTACTCAGGATGACTATTTGCTCATCCTCATTTAAGGCCTGTAATTGATACGCTAAATGGCATGATGTTTCTATTCCCTTGATGCTGTGATTAGTTGACTGAATCTCTTTTAAACAAAAGAATAATGAAATAATGACTAGTGAATAATAAATCCTTGTTTGCATGCTAACGCTGTTGAATATCAGGTGCAGTATAAAAAGTGGCTGTTCCTCAAACAATTTACTCAAACAAAACCTTTGTTCTGAATTCAGACACTTTCTGCCATATCCAGTTATCTGTAGCTGGAGGCTTCGCAAAGAAAGTGTGTTTCAAGGAATTATTTAAATGAAAATGGGCGGCTGCTTGGATCATAAAGGAGGGAAGGAGTTCCAAGAATGAGAAACAGTGTGGAAAAAGGGCCAAAATCATAAAATGTAAACTTGTGCTTTTAGGAATCATTCACTACTTTTCAGACAAAAGGAACTGCTTATCCTCTCTTTGCTGGGAGATGTGTCCCCAGCTCTGGGAGAAGGGGAAGTTGTGAGTTTGAAGCGAAGACAATCTATCACAAAGGGGCAGCTCCAACCTGAGCACGTACTGCCTCTTCACCTCTGGACCATAGGGCTGTGCCTAAAGCCCTGTGCTGCTGGCAGGCCAAGGAAAGTCTCTAGTGCAATCCTAAGGGCCTGTCCGTCTTGAGCAGAAGGACACAAATTCTGCACCAGCGTGGCCTGTGAGTATTTCACTGCTGATACAATGAAGGAGATTAAGGAGGAGCAAAACTTGTAGAGTGTTACAGAATACATACGCGTGCACGAGCATCACACGTGTAGGCAGCAGATATGATGTGCGTGTGGAATGTGGGTGCATGTGTGTATAAAGCATCAGATTGACAATTGAAGTTGGTTTCTAAGAAACGTTCCATTTCTAACACAGTTTGGTGATATGATAAGAATGTTTGCTGAGGCTGAAGAGTTAAAATTTTTGCAGGCTGTGCAAAGAAATTTTTTTACAGTAAATATTAATCTTAAATTAATTTTAATAACTTTATTAGATATACTTATGTATCTTCTTTGTTTAATTGGATTACCCATTGCTAGGACTAGATTTCCATCAAATATGGCAATACACACATTGCTATAGCTACCCCAATTCCCGCTATTTTTCCATAATGCTGGAGTTCTGAACAGCCTTCCTATTACAGCATCTGATGTGGTTCACCCATAATTTTGTATTCACGTCTCTCTTGTATTTAAGACTTCAGGAGGTTGTGTTTCGTCCACCTTTTGAGAAATAGTGAGGACCTTCATCTGAGGACATTTAAACTTCACTGAGGTTGACAGGAGAAGACAAAAAGTGTTTGGAGAACACCTTTGAAATTAAGAAGTCACAAGAGGGACAGTGAGGAACCCCTGGGGAAGCAAAAATAAAAGCCATCCTTTGCAAAAAATTACGAACAGAACAGTAAAGAGCAAAGGCCAGAAACTAAAATGCAGCAAAGGTGTAAAAAGCTCACCAGCCAGACAACTATCTATAAGGTGCCATATACTAGGAAATCCTAGAGATGGGGGAAAACATGTACAGTTTTCATGTGTGAGCTCTCCTGCTGGTGGAGGACATCACTAGAACTTACTTCCTAACCTGAGGTTCAATTTCTTCTTGCAAAGCCCTCCCAGAAAGAATCCTCTGGAGATGCTCTTTGAATACCAAGGGTCTAATACTGTCCACCTATCTAGACTGGTCCAGGTGCACAATGGAGTCGTCATTCACCAACAACTCTCTGACACGTGCTCAGATGAGACTCTAAGGAAGAATGGAACAGCATGTGGGCAGGTGAGTGAAAGATGGTGTGGGGAAGGTGTTTCATAACTATTGTGCAGACAAGGCAGAGGAAATTTTACAGCCTTGGAAACAACCACCTATCCTATCTGCCCTTGTGGCCACAAATCATGTCTAAGCAATCCTTCTTATATGGCTCCTGATGTTGCTTCACCTAGAAGCAAACACAATTTATAGCTCAGATTTTCTTATGCAATGTTCATACCAACAGGCTGACTGAGAAATACTGTAGAGTCTGTGGCACAAATGCAGAGCATTGGGTCAGGAGGTGCACCAGACTTTCCCTATTTGTGCTTGACATGCTGTGTAGATGTAGCCTTGAATTATCACTGTCCTCCACTCCATCGACATCTCTGGTATTTCCTCCAGGCTCTGCAACTGGCAGCACTGGATTCTTATTTTCCCTGGCATCTGTTTTTCCCCTACAGACCAAATGGTAGCCAGTGTCTCATACTCACTAGTATCATATTAGCAAAGCCCCAAAATATGTTTGAACACTGGGAATGTAGTTTCCTAAGATAACACATTGTCAACTATTTTAAAGTGCAATTCAAGGTTTTTGGGTGAAGTAAACAAAATAGGGGGAAAGAAGTTTCTATCCAAGTAGGGGTGTTAAGCTTTCGGTCTGACTGAAAATCCTTGAAGTTGGTTCAACAGCTGGCCCTACCCCCTTGCAGTGGCTGACTGCCTCACTTCAATAGCCCAAACTGTGCTGACTGAAGAATTGACATTAGCCTTGATTTCACATTTTGTGGAATGCCAAGTCCAAAGGCTTTTATTATTCAACAGCCTAAGCAGAAGGGTGTGACTCTGCAGAAAAAGAGATTTCAGACTTGTTGAGTATCAGGTTACACCCTTATCGCATATTAAATTATTTTACGATTTCTAACAGCACAGGGTAGATTGCCCGGGATGTGCAGTAAAATCTCACCATTCATCAGCAAATACTGTAAATCTGACCTTACATTCCTCGAATGAGCTGTAGATAAATTCACATTTCCCTGACCCTATCTGTCACCCACCTTGCCTCTCCTGGGACCTCTTCCAGCTCCCTAAGGGCACCCCTTTCAAGAATTAGGCACGTCCTTTTCACTTCTTTCTCAGTTACAAGCTAATGATTTCCTTACTTCCATCTCCAGGCTATACCTTCATGGCAGCTGAGCATGATGCTTGCCCTTTACATGCTGTGGGACCTCTGCCTAGAGTTCAACTCATGCTTTGGGTAGGCATAACACAAACAGCCCCTTACTCTGGAGAGCCTGGTTACACTTTGGGCTCAGGCTCTCTGCATGCCAGTTTTTGCAAGTGACAGTTTCCTCTCTTCCAGGAATCAGGCCCTTAGCAAAACAGTATCTTCCATTTGCTCTCCTCTAAGCTTTGGCAAACAACCTTGCCTCTGGGCTGAGGAGCACCAACTAAGGAGTCACCTTGAAGCTGTAAATCTGTTTGAGGGGATGCTGATTTATTAGGGTACTGTTTTAATCTTTCCTGCACCTTTTTTTAGTAACTACTCATGATCTAATGTTAATCATTCAGATAAGGATACTTTGCCACACAAGATACACTGGGGTTATGTGATACTCAGCTAAGTAACACATATTAAAGTTCAAACTTCATGCTAAGAAGCTAATGATCAAATTACCCACATCAAGGGCAACTTAACCTGGTAACCTTAATAGAGACAGCTTCTATTTTACCATGGGCCTGATGCAGAGGGCTGTGCTCCTGTGCCAGCTCCTGATAATCTTAAAGCAGTCCTTTGCACAGAGACCACTATTTCTCCTTGATCTCCTCGAGGCACAATCTTGGTCATTACCTGCCACTCTGCTTGGTTAGTCAAATGCCTTCTGGATATCCAGAGACAAAGTATACATAAGGTGCATCAAAAATCAGTATCCTGCCAAAATGTAGCAGAGACTGACTTCTGTAATCTCTTCTATACAGAGACATGCTCATCAAAGTGCTTCAAAGTCAGTGGTAGGAAAGAAGTGGTGGCTTTCCGAGCCACTGATGACCTTTTGCCTTTCCTTCTTTACCTGTGATAATTTCGCGTTCGTTTCTCTCCCAGTCTCCCCCACTGGCATAATTTTCTTTGAAACCAGTTATCTTGCTGTTACCTTCTTTTCTTTCATTCTTTTTTTTTTTTTTTCCCTCTTGTCCCTGCAGCCTTGTAGTACAGAGCACCTTACCTCTCCTAGGTGAGAATCTTCGAATAAGAAAGGATTAAAACCCTGACCTTCCATTTCTCTAGCTGTATGGATTTAAATCTCTTTATACTAGTGGGGTGTCCAGCACAAGACGTCTATTATGTGTTCAAAGACTTTATTCATCTCAGTCCTTGCTTTGTAATCTGTATTTTGAGAACTAGCATTTTGCCACTATCAAGAAACTATGCTTAAATAGGGAAACATGATTTATTTTGAACTTCAACAGTATGAGATATTCAGTACTAAACTGCACGCAGCTTGGGCAACAAACA
>NW_008593854.1:0-6248 GCF_000691845.1 Merops nubicus | reverse complement strand
CCTAAAGGATTCTATGATTCTAACTGCCATCAAAGCCAATAGCTTGATGGTTGGCAGGTGACAATACAGCACCATGTGCTGAAGCAAGAAATTCACAGTTCTTGCTGTACCTACTATAAAGGTGCTTCATGTTTTTTTAAAGTTTGGCAACCTTCTGTTTTCCAACATGACATATCTGCTTAGGATTTTTATTTTTTTTTTCCCAAAACAGGATTTCCTCAGAGTACTGACATCCAACAGAGGACTATGTTACATTACGAATACACTTAAATTATATACATGTAAAATATCTAATATATTTAACTATACTTTATTTTCCTCTTGAAAGTAGAGGTGCATTTTTAGTACCTCATAGACTTCCCTTGTAATCAGCCTGAATTACTCAGAGAATAGTTCTCAAATCTTGATGAAGTCCAGTTCCATGAACTGAAGGGTCTCAGAAAGTGGAGGAGAATAGGAGGGAGCCCTTCCCTTAGCAAGTATCTGTCACAGGGACTGTGTGACTGTCAATGATTGTGAATCCTGTTTGTTTCTTTTTTGTGATATAAAAAGAGCGCAAGAGTGTGTCAACAGGACAGATTTTGCACACTGGAAATGAGAGGGTGAGGGCATGACAGAGAGAGATCTTTCATCTTGTCAATGCTTCTTCATCAACATGCAGATCACATTGCCTTCGTTTCTAGACCCCACCACTCCCCTCTGTCTTTATTCCTCTTTCTTGTTCTGATTCATTTATCTCCACTGAAAACAAAACTTTCTCCTTTGCATTGACAGTCATCTCTCCTTTCAGAAAATGCTTCACCATAGCTGTTGCTCTCATAAGGAACAGCTTGTTGCCCCCATAAGAAGAACGAACACTGGCCTTTGAAACAAATTGACATTTTTAAGATAAAGTGAGGCAAAACTACACGCTGAAATGGAAGTTATGTTTATTCCAGGTCCATAGAACAAAGTTACACAGAAGTGTTCTTGTAAATCTTAGTAATCACTGATCTGCCATTTTTTATTGTCTGCAGCTTGCTCTCTATGCTGTCATAGATCTTCTGTAAAAATCAGGTTACAATTGTAGCATTTCTTTATGCCGCTTTTGATTTCAAGAGAATATTTAATAGAAATAAAGACAGGAGAAAGAAAATGTTGGATCTAGAAAATCTGGATTTCAGAATACAGATAACAAGTCTGCCAAAATTGTTTATAGATTCACATCAGGAAAAGCTGGTACTCTTATTAGGCTGTGTGAAGCCTCAAATTTGCTCATGCTGTAAAGTTGCCCTGTAGCACATAGCATTCCAGTAGTGTACAATACACTCCCCCCAAGGCTCTTATGTTTCTCTGTAGACTTGAAGAAATATTCAGACAGCAATAGAAACCCCCCACAGCCATGTTAAAACCAGTTTTCTTTAACCCCTTTGCTGCTGATATCACAGAGGCCCTGACATGCTGCCATCACCCACACATGCATTTTTTTATTCACTACAAACCTGAGGAAATGTTAGGATGGTTTCTTACCTAAGAACAGCATTTTTAACCTTGCTGAAATACTAGCAGCTTTGCTAGTAAGGTTATATGCTGTAGGGCAGGAAAAAAATAATTTAAAAAAAAACAAAAACAAAAACAAAAACAAACCACCACGACATGTAGAAGTGTAACTTGTACCATTTTGAACTGACTGACATACCCAATATGGTTCAACATCTCTTTTAACAGTGCCTGAAAGACAGAACTGAAATTCAGCCTGGATTTCCTGCTGTTTCTGGATCTTTTGGCCTCCTTTCATAACACCTGCTTGCTTACACCTGTAAAAATGAGCATTGAATCAAGGCAGAAATTCCTTCCTGGTAGAAACCTTTTATTCGCTTCTTAGCTAGAAGTAAACACCAACTGAAAATTAATTTCCTGTACACTAAACCCAGGCAAGTGATGTTCCTTGTCATTTGTTTCCTGATTCTGTGTTGCATTGCCCCTCTATAATGCACATTAACTCTTTCAATAGTCGAAAACCTTCACAGTTCACCTACCATAAAATCAAAAAGCATGTCTACAGAGAGTCAGCACAAAGACCCAGCCAGCCCACTGTCTTGTCTCTGAGAATGACTTGTAGAAAAAGCCTAAGCAAAGGGCAAAAGAAACAAGTGAAGCAGAACTCAGTCTTCAATCTTTCTTTGTCATGTTCTTCCACCTTGTTTTCCTGTAGCTTAGGCATCTTCTGACTGGGAATTTGTAGTCATATCATTGTTTAATACAAAAGAGGGGCCTCTCCAATGAGAATGTACTTAATTTTTTTGAACTGATTTGTGTTTTAGTCTTCAAAACATCCTGAGGCAATGAAGGAATTATAAAATTTACTTATTTGTTATTCATCTTTTTTGAACATGTCACTTCATAATATCACTGGCTGCCTCCTCGTTCTCATATGAGAACACTGGTCCTTACGCTACTTGTAATGTTCCATATGTCATGTGTATTTCTTTTTCCACCTTCAGTGACTCTCCATGTCTCTGAGTAAATGTGTTGCCTTTGGCTGTTCCTTTGCTAATTCTGTTGCTTAATGCTATTTATTAATTATGACTTTTTTTGAGAGAGGGTGACTTAATCATATGTCATATTCAAGATTAAAGTGCACTATAGATTAATACAGTTGCATAATGTTGCTTTCCAGTTTTGTTTTCATTTCCTGTCCCAATCATTCTTGATGTTTTGATTGTTTTTGAAGACTATTAAACATTAAGCTGACATTTTTGAGAAACTTTGGTAGTGATACTGACAGTTTCCTTTGTAAGCACTAGCAGATTTTCATGGGACCAAAAATAGTTCAAACTGTGGTAGCAATAATTGTTGTAACATCCTTAAGGTTATCTCATACATGCTAGAATAATAAAAATATTATTCTGTAAATCTAATATTAATCTGTAAATTTAATATTTTGAAATGTATTACTTTTCTGTTCACTGATTTTTTTTCCACTAATTCTTATCATAGTGAATCATCTGCTGTTACCAGTGATGACAAGGTTCATCTTCTAATGAGTTTGAAAATATTTTTTTTCTCTATGCTGTATTCTTTTAGCTGGTTGATTATGAACATTTTCATCAGGGCAGAGTTGCTTATATAATTTTTTCATATAATTAATACATATAATGATACATAACATTTTCAATCATTTGGCTTTGAATTTCATATTTAAAATTATTTTTTTCATTGCCTTCATTTTTTCATTTCACTGCATACCTATATTTTTGACCCTATATCTAGACCCTTTACTCTTTTGTTGAATCAAGCTAGCCCTTTTTTAAGCATCTGATGAGTTCGTTCACTGAGCATGTAATAAAATGTCTTTGAACAGTGTCCTTTGTACTAAGTAATATTTTTACCCTTTGGGTTATTTTTTTTTTTTTACTTCATTTTAACTAACTTCCATGGTTTTAGGTATTGCCCCTCTTTACAGTAGGGCACTACTTCAGTAAGATAAGGTAAGGTTGTTTTGATATCTTTTTGGGAGTATCTGGTGAGATTTGCTCCAGGAATTTGAATACTTCACAGTGATTATTGTACAGTGGCACTTAAATAATTGGTTCTTGAATTTGGTCCTGTGCACTATTCAAAACTACAGAGCTGCTTCTCTTCTTGTGAGTTTTCCACTTAGTTGTTCCAAGGAGCAATTGTTTATTGTCCACACCATGTTCCACCATAACACACGGTTCACACATAGTAACTAAGGTTTTGTATCACTAACTTCTTTTTTTGTTTGCATTCATAATCTTTCTAATCTCCTTTACAGCCACTGACAGCATTTTACAGAGGTGGCTTAGATTACACGTCGATTAGTACATTGTTCCCAATCAGATATTTTAATCAAGTTCTGTCACACATCTAATGAAGAACTTGATTTTTGCCCTCTGTTTTTCCATTATGTGTGTTGTCCCCTGTCTTGCCCACAGATAAGTTATTCTGAAATGCACAGGCCATACCTACATGTAGAAGTCTAGATTTCCCCATGGCATCAAAATAGCAAAATTAAGCTACAAAACATAATGACCGCAGATAAATCCCAGTAACTTATATTAATAACTGAGACAAACCCTTGCAGCTGCTAAACTGGGTGCATTGGTAAGCATAAAATAAAAGCCTCTGTACACACATGCATGTGCATGCACAGGAGGGAGACTAAAAATCAGCAATACTGAATAATAAACATCTCTTAGGTTAATTAATTTTGACATGTATAGTTTTATTGTAATTGATTCATGAGCTCTGTGAGGTAGGTAATGCACACAGCTTTGATTTTAGCGATCTCTTATTCTGCTTCATAACTTTCCAAAGGATATTTTTACTTAGGAACATTAAACCAGTTAATTTTTAGTCTGTTCCTGTCAAAGTGGTTTATATCTACACAGGCTTTGATTTTGTTTCTGTCAGTCACAGTTTTTGATATATGAAAATCTAGTCCTTAATGTACTTCAGGATGGAAGTAACTGTACTTCTTTAGGAATTTGCTCATATGAAGCTGCACCTGAGTGAGCACCTTACTGCTCTGCCTCTGGGAGTCCCACTGCTACAGTGACCTACTCAACTTCGTGTTCTGGTTGGTCTACCTGCACCAAAGCTGCAGAAGTAATTTTAGTAATAAGAAAGTGCTTCAACCGGAGACCCTGCAGTCAAAGGCATAAAATTTGTCTTATGCACTCCCCTGAGTCTCACTAATGCACACAGTACCACTAATTCCATCTCAGAGCGACTATGGGCATGTTTGGATAGATGTCAAGGACTCCATAACGAATATTTATTAAATTGTGTATAATATCCACTATGCATACCCAAACATCTACGCGATTGGGCCCTGAGGGCACTGCAACGGCAAACCTGGTGGCCCCTGCCCAGCCTCAGGGGTCCAAGACTCCCCTTGGAGTTGCTTGGTGGTTGCCAGACAGCTGGTCACCTTCCCGTCTGGGCCCCACTTGCTGCCTCTGGGCTTGGTGGGAAGGGTCTGCTGGGGGAGGTCCTTGCCACGCTGCCCTGTCACTGCCTGCTCTGGCTTGCCCTAGCTTGCCCCACTGCTGCTCTCCCTGTCCTGCCCGCAGGCAGATGCGGAGCCGTGAAAAAATCCCTTGCCTCCTGATGAGAAGATCGTTCAATAACAGAGGGGTTCAGTGGGCCAGCGCAGGCAGCAGAAGAGATGTTGGGCTGTGTCCCAGGCAGGGGAGCGGCACAGAAGGAAGGGAGCTGCAGGCCAAGGGATCTGCTCTCCTGGCACATTTTCCACCTTATGGTGGTTTAAGAATAAAAAAAGAAAAAAAAAATAATAGAAAGACTTAAAGTCAGGTTTTTCACAAACCAGCTGGATGACTCAACAAGGTTTTGCTTGCTTTTTCCTTTAGGGTTGTTGGGGTTTGAGGTTTTTTTTGTTTGTTTCTTTGTTTCATTTTTCAATTCAGATCACATTTCTCTCTTAATTTCTAACACTATTCATACCTGTGATTGGTATTTTCTCATGAAAGACAGTGAAAATCCCTGAACTGACTGTTGTCAGAAGTCGGGAGGTGTATTATGCAAGTATTGCTTTTGCTTTTTATCAGCTCTGCCTTTCTTTCTCACTTGCTATTGTTCAGTTTGGGCCACCGCTGGATGTACGTTGCTGGCCAAGGTGGATTATGCTCCTAACTCAGGTCAGTCACTCTTATGCAACATTTTTCCAAATAATGCTTATATCTGAAAGCTCAAATTTATGATATTTGATTGGTAAACAGTAGTGCAAGACCTGCTGTAAGTGCTGTTGAAGTAGTAGGAGCCTTTCTATTGACTTTGTAGGAATTGGATGAGATTTACTGGGAGAGATTGATGAATATTCTAAAAGTAAACAGATCCTCAAAGGAAAATAATCTCTTATTATTGCCTTCTGTTAGTTCTTTGGGGGAAAAAAGAAAAAAAAAAAAAGAGCAGCAACTCTGAAATGGAACATACAAATCTTTTTTAAAGGATGAATGCACTCCATCTTTTTAGATTTCTCATCTTATGATAGAGTAGTATTTAATTAAATAGATGAGGTGTATGTTATAAGTAGCTTATGGATGGATTTTATTTTCATTTCAGATATCCTAATGAGAGACTAGAGAAACGGCAAGTAACCATTTATTCCACAAAATTAAAAATGTGCAAGAGATGAGCATTTAATTATCTTGGCATTATCCTTTGCTAAATTAGGTTAAAGCAGTAAGTTGCAGTACAACCAAGCTAATTTATATATATATATA
>NW_008593853.1:0-7682 GCF_000691845.1 Merops nubicus | reverse complement strand
GGGCCGGCACCGGGGGCCATGCAGGAGGACCACAGCCCAGGCACACAGCTCGTTTTTGAAGGGACCGCTCCTCCTTCAAGAGGAAGCTGCAAATGGGGAAGATAAGGCTGAGGTTAGATAACAGGAAACGTCTGGATGTGAGTGACAACACGTTCAGGTTGTGAAAGCAGCTCTCCCAATCCTGCCGCTGCTGGGCACAAAGCTCACAAGCAGGGCCAGAAGCAGCTGGGGGTCGCCAAGCACCCCGTGCCTGCATCCCATGCAACCATGTCACCTCAGTGGGCCTGGGCCACGTGGCGCTGGTGGCCACACAGAGCTGGTGGCCCCCCTCCCCACTGGGCAGGTGGCCACGGGAGCCATGCAAGTAGCCACACCAGCTGTCCAAAATCCAGCCACCTCGGCCACCCAGCCTGCAGCAGTCATGCCCCTGGCTGTGGAGGGCTGGAGGAGCCGTGGGGAGGGCTGGGGAGGCAGAGGCTGACAGAGAAAGACTCTGGCTCGGGAGCCAGGCGCCCGCCCGTGCTCTGCCCAGGGGGACCCCTGATCCTCCGCACAGCCGCCAGCGCCAGCCGAGGTGCCCGGCTCTGGAGCAGCTCAACAGCCACGGTGCCCACACAGAAAAGTAAATGCCACTGGCTGGTTTAGAGACATAACCAACGCAAGTTCCACTGTTTCTCACCTCCCTAAGGTTCACACTCCATCATCTCTTAGTGCTCTTTTCATCTAACCTGTCTGGGAGCAAGACCAGTCAACACAGCCCCAGAAAGGCAGGCCAGCGAGCTGTCTGTGCCAGCCTAGCACACAGCTGGTGGGGCAAAAGCCAATTCAAGGAAAAAAAAACAATTTAAAAAAAACCGATTCAAGCAAAACCATGAATTTTAGAGACACATTCCTAGTCTCTCTAGGCCAGTATGATGTGAAGCATATTTTGTAAGGCCAGAACTCATTAAAAATATATCACTCTGTGTCTGCATTAGCCCAAGCATGTGTGCCATCAGCTAGCCATGCCAACGTGATGGAGAGTCTGGGATCCTTCTCATAGGATCGGTTTTCTTACTTCCAGCACTCAGCTGCTGCCCTTCCTTTCCAGGTTTTGCCTCTCAGGTTTTCCTTTCCTTTGCTTTCCTTTCCTATCCTCCCCACTGCTGTCCAGCTCTGCAGCCAAACCACACAGAGATCCTCCAATGTTTGCTGCCAGGACCTGCATTAATCCAGCAGCTTTCAGTTACTTTATCAGCATGCTTGGGCTGCAGCCACATATTTTGTGGTGTTCCTGCAGCTCTGTCCAAACCCCTCACCTGGAAAAAACTCTACTTATGTCTCCAAGTAACTCCAAGTTATACGCCCTGAGCTCCTGGGAGCGCTCACAAGGTGCTCCCGAGCCTGCCTGCGGACACCAGTGAGGCCAACCTTCCTGCTGCATTTTTTTTAAAAGCTGGCCCCTTGCACCCAAGGGATAGTTAGATAATGAGGAGTACAGTTACTGTCCCGTTCCTCTTTCATCTGCCTGTGTTTTAAAATATACAGTAAAAGAGGAATGGAAAGGTCTGGGTGCTTCGGTTTTGTTTTTACTTTGGTTTTAATTGGGGGAAAGAAGTACTTTTGTTCATGCAGTTGTTTTCTAGGCTCTCTTTCTCACTCTTTCTTTCTCCTGCTTATACCCAAAAGCCTTTGAAATGGGTCAGTTTCCACATCTATGGCATGAAAAAGGCAGATGCTTTATTTCTATTCTTTGTGGGGATGCAGCACAAAGAAACTGCTAAACACCAAAACGCTTGGTCATTCTCATTGGAACATAAGTCAGTGCTGAATTTAAAAAAAAAAAAAAAAACAACAAAACAAAACCAAACACAAGCAACTGAGAAGGCTGAAAGCAAATACAACTAGGTTTTGAAATTTCTAAGAGCCCAGACCCAAATTCAGATCCAAAATCTTCAGTCCACCTCCACCTGTAGCAGAGATCCTCCCAATTATCTTCTCAAACAGAAGCAGTTAACTATGCATCTCCCTTCCTTTTCTGCTGCGTAAAGAGAAGATTTAAACTAACTATGCCTTTTTTCTAGCTTCTACACCAAGTTTGCAACGTGACTTATAAAATACTGCAGCTTATTTCTGTTTATGCTCACATGTCTTTCACATCTATGGCACTCCCTGCACTTCACTGGGACCAGTGCTAATGTACAGCACCATGGACCAGAACTGATTCGAGCTCCCAGGTAAAGAAACAAAAAAAACCACCTTAGGACTAGTACATGTATGCAAAATATATCGCCTGTTAAACGCTTTCATTAGGAGAACAAGAACAGCATTGACCTGCAATGCTCAGAGCAAGACTGGCTTCATCTTCCCAGCAGATATCTGTGACTCCCATACTGCTCTGAAGTTAACTGTCAAACATGCTGCAGTTGTTACTCGGGAGGCCAGAGCAGTTCAGCAAAACGATCATTTTTTTTTGTCCAATGCATCTAAAAAATGAATTGTGAAAAGCATCAAACCTGGGTGCCCAAAAGGAGGGTATTAAATCTGCAGAGAGGTTGGTAGGCAAAAAAAAAGCCCTTTGGTGAAGGATGTGGATCCCTGGCATCCAAAGTGCAGGGTCCTGCAGATCAGGTCCTTTGGATCTCGGGAGTTTCCGAGACTCTTTATGGTGATTTTGTCCTGCTCATTTTTTGTGGCATCTGGCCACACCTGGTATCAAGCCTTGCGAATCTGGGATCCGAGTCAGGTGGAAAAACACTCTTTGGATATTTCATACTCTCCTTGGGTGGCTGCACAAATTATTATTGACTTTATGTGCCCTGGGCAAGAAACAGACTAATAAAAAACAAACAAACCCAAACCAGTAATGAAACTGAATCAGTGTGAAAAGAAGCAAGATCCTTCCTTGCACACTCAGCAAAAAGGCCTCAGGGCATGTCTGCAAACCTCCCATCAGAAGGCCAGATTCTTCACTGTCAGTCTGCACTGAATCCCTTGCCTGCATCCCAAGGCACTCCCCAAACCAGCTAGCTTAAAGCTGTTCATGTATGCCAGCAGGCACTTTCTAGCCGACACGTTACCACCAACCTGAGACTCAGCAGCTGGGACAGCAGGAGATCAGGGATCTCCCTGCACCCAGGACACCCTGCTTAGCATTAGCACTGCACCTGACTGCTGCACAGGCAGAGGCCACCGCTGGTGCCCGTGCTGCATGGTTCAGAGCCAGGCTGATTGCCTCTACAGTTTGCAAATGTCTCCACACTACCCCACGCTGTGCAATAGCCCTGCAATTGCACTCCACCTTGCCCAATCAAGCCAGTTTTTGCAGCACATTTGCAGCGTGCAGCTCTGTGGCTTGCTCTGGGAAGAGGAAGAAAGAAGGTAGAGAAGCTGGGGGGATTACAGACTGCCAACAAAAACGACCTCAGAGGTTTGTGCATATTTGTTCCCCAAACCACAAATTTGCTTGGAAAACAACTTGAAAAAAAAAAAAAGGCTAAAATGAGTCACACAGTCTGATTAGCACGCAGCAAGTTCTCTCACATCCTAGTCTCAAATTCTCTTACCTGTCATGGAGTAAGGTACAAAGGATTAGCAGGTTTTTACTGGATGCAGAAAAATTTGGGCTTATTCTACATCAGTGCTCCTCTGCACCAGTCAATCCACATTGGCTTAGCCGAGGCCAGGGAACACAGACTTGGGTCCCTTCGTCAGCACACCAAGATGCCAGGCGATTTTTCCTTGGGACAGTTCATTGCACAAATATCTTCAAAGTCACAGCTTAGCTCTAGGCACTAAAAAACCCCTACAACAATGCAGGAAAAAATTACAACTATTCCTTGAGGGCTGAACTATGCATGATGGAGAAATCGCTGGGGAGATCCTACTGCAGCCCTGGCCTTCAACCCCTGCAGCTGGGCACTGGGAAGAAATCTCTCCAAGCAGCGAGCCAGGCCAGAGTCATTGCATCCCTGCCCCCAGTGCCCGTGGGCACAAGACTTCATCACTCGCCTGCCTGCTGAGGAGCTCCTTCAGCAAACAGTCAGCAGGACCCTGCCTCACTGGCCCAGCCGGGCACTCAAAAGAAAAAACAAATCAACACACCACACGGACCTTCTAGTGTCACTGTAAGTGACATTTCCCTCCCTTCCTGCCCCCTTTTCAGGCGGGTGCACAGCGGCGAGAGCCAGAGGCTGGACTCCAGCAAACAGAGGATGTTTCTGTTCATGGTTGATTATGTGTTTGTCACTTTTATTTTAGATCTCTGGTTAAGAAAAAAAGAGAGCGAGAGAAAAAGAAAGACACAAACCAGGAGGTGCAAAGCTGTTTTTCAGATGGACAGTGACAGATAAGAAAACCCCACTAACTGTCACAGCCACTGAATGACCCAAAAGACATCCTGTACAGCACACACTGTTAATAGAATAGTATACAGTGAAAAGTAGTAGCATTAATACTGTAAATGTAAAGAAACAGAAGACTAGCACCAGCCAGAGATCAAGTGGGTTCAAGTAGCTTGGGTTTGCTCTTATTCCATCTGCACTAACACATCTAGATTTTTATATGAATGGAGAAAATTAGAGCTCCTTTTGTTCTCTCCAAGTCTGCCATTCCTGTTCCATTGAGATCAGCTCTGCCCACAGGTGCTGAGTAAGAATCATAACCTTGTCTAGAGGTTTTGCCTCAAAATAAGCTCATATTGCAGCCATCTATCTCCTTAATTCCAGCACATCATTGAAAAATAAAGCCATATTTTCCCATATTTACTCCCTCAAAGGACTATCTTTTCTCTTGCAGTAATCTTGTTAGGTGGCTAGGCAAAAAGTAAAGTCTTACTCTGGGTGTAAAAGACTGACAGACTTTATGTCTTAAAGAAATTAGGAGCTATGGAGCTGCACTTCATTCACTGCTGAAGTAGATATGGTTACTCCATACACATTACACCTGAGAGCAGAATCCAGCCCTGGAATACTAGAAAGATGCCATGGATTCACTTTTTTTTCTTTTAAACATAATTTTTTTCATTAAACACTTAGGTTGTCACAGACAGGATTGTGCTGATTCTTTCTCACAACAAAGGCAGAGAGCGATTGTGCCTCTGATGCTCATTCTTGTCTTCTACTGAACATGTTAAATTCCTTTTCTCTGCATATTACTTTTAGAAACCCTGCAGTAGCCAAGTTCCTCTGCTGCCAGTTTCTGGAGATCTTATCAAACGAACATCCTGGGTACAAAGCTCTGCTGATTAGTGCACGGCATAGCAAGCAGGGGGCTATGCTAAACTCCTGCACACTTGCTCTGCAGGTACAGCCTCTGAGCTCTACCGGGCTCGCTCCTGCATGGGAACGCTCTGGGGAAAGCAGCTCTGCAGAGAGGCTTTCTGAGGTGCTGGCCTCAGGCTGCTCCCTTCCTGTTGCTCAAGGGGCCATCGATGGCAAAAGCAACTGGAAAAGCCAGGGAAGAAAAACACATCAGGCCTTTTAAGTTCAGAGATACTGCATCTGAAAAGCTCCCAGGTCACAGACAACTGGAAGTCAGGACTGCACTAGAGAGATACCAGTTGCCCTGTTCTTCCATTCTCCCCTTGGCATCTGCTGCTGGCAAACCCCAAGCGATAGGGTGCCAGGTTGGCCAAGCCTATGTCTGACCCTGGGCAGATGTTCTGCTCTTCGGTTAAGCCTCAGAAACAACACGGGACCAACAGCACCAGGAACGGTATACCAAAATATGGAATAGGAACACCAAAACAGGGCGTTTATCAGCCCTGTGCTCCTGCAGGCAGCCGCCACAGCATCGCCAAGATGCTGGCACTTGCCGTCCTCAGGCCCCGCGCTCTGGGCTTCCGGGAGGAGGCAGATGTGCAGCTTATCGCTCACCCCACTTCTAGCACACAGAGGGCATTTCAACACTGCTGCCTTCGCCTGCAGAGTCATCGTCGTAGGGAAGTGTGTGACCACCAGGCTCCAGCTCGCAGCCAGCGTGCTGCGTTGCTCAACAGTGACAGTTGGGTTTACATCAGCCACCGTCCTCTGTGGCAATGAAGTGCTTCCCCACGACCAGAGCTGCTCTCCAGCTGCAGAAACCATTGTAACAGAACAAAAGAGGGGGTTGCTGTACAACACACATCTGTCTCTCAGGTCATGAAGTATCAGGCTGCTCGGCCTGCCTGTAACCATTGCATCAAAACTCTCATGTTTGGACACAGAAGGTATTTGTAGCTCTTGTCCCCAAAACCCACCTCTCTCAGCAGGATCACCTGCTTCATCAGATCCCTCCACAGTGGGACAAACTAAATTGTGTGGGTTGGCACAATTGCCAAAAACTTTTGTAAAAGTGGGCGCCCTGTTTTTCATAAGCCTTGCTAGGCTGCCTACAACGTTTCTCCCCCTTCCCAAGAGGGAGACTATACTCTGAAAGATCACAGTCCTCATAACCTGGGCAGCCCCCTTCTCTTCTTCTGAAACTCTTGAGTGTCCTTTAAATCATATGCCTTCACGCTATAGCTGAACTGGGATGGACCTGCCAAACAACCAGAATATCTCCAACACCCTATTCCTATTTCATTCTGGAATAGGAATATCTATTTCCTATTATATTTCCAGCATCTATTTCCAGCATGCCTTCCCTCTTGTGACGGAGCTCTTGAGATGTTCTAGGGCATTTCCACTCCAGTGATATTCCATCAGCACACCCCTTCCCACTGCAGTGCTTCACGTGATGCTGCCTAGAGTAGTAATGCAAGCTGAAATGCCAGCATGTAGTAACTGGGGATTTCTCTCTCTTTCCCAGAGCCACCGAGTTGCTTGACACCCTTTACTTGGTCAGGTATGAATCAGAGGCTCCTTCAGGCATAACCCTGAAAATAAGAAAGGGAAGAGGTTTTATTGAACCTGATGTCTTAATCTCAGCCCAAGACATCAATGCTGATGAGCTCTGAAAACGCTCAGTCTGAAGAGCTCAAATAAATATATAATCAAGCATCTCCTTTCAAAGCAGCTCATGGAACACTGCACAAATCCAACAAAGCCTGTAAAAAAATATATTCTAAGCAGCATCCCAGCCCTATCCAAAGTGTGAACCTACACTTCACACTGAGAGACAAGAAACTGCTCCTCAGAGCACAGTGCCTGAGCGAGATAATTCGTGTCAGAGACGGCCCCGGTGAGCAGGCTGGAACACCAGCAGCCAGCCAGGCCCCCACGGCTGCCCGCGGGCCAGGACTCCACAGAGGGTCTTGGCTGCTCTCAGGACTGTCTGTCCAAGGCTGAGCGAATATTAATGTTGATTTTTAAAACTGGAGCAGACAAGGTAACTTGATGGGGCAGGGCAGTTTTTCTAAGTAGGTAAATTTCTAACCTGGTGAGTAGTCTTTGCACATGTTCTCAAGCCAGGACAAAGCTGCTCCAGCAGCGCTGTACAGGTGAAACCTCAGTGCAGAATTCAGCAGGGCACAGAGATGGCAGTGAACATTTTAAAAACTGTTCTGCTGGGTACCCCTTCCCCATGGTACATTAAGGTTTTACCCAAGGATTTGCAACTTTTTAGTAGATACAAAGTCAAATTTAGGGTGACTGATACAAGGAAAGGGAGAGAAATGCACCAGGGGACGTGTTTTGCACCCGAATCCCTGCTCTGTGCTCACATAACTCGCCGCTCCAGCCCGGCCTCCTCCGGGATCGTGTGCCCGTTGCCCTGCTCCCCGC
>NW_008593852.1:4276-6910 GCF_000691845.1 Merops nubicus | reverse complement strand
GCTGGGCAGAGCAGGGCAGGGCAGCGGAGGGCTGGGGCAGCGGAGCCGCAGCACAAGGGACTCGCTGGAGTTACGGCTCTGCTACAAACGCCTCTGTACGTGCAGGGTCATTGCTATGCGCATATTTATCTTTGCAGCCACATCAGCAGCAAGACATATTTACCGCTCAGATATGCACATATATTGTAAAAATACCCTGTGCCAATAGCAGCGTATATCTTGTAAGTGACATCTCCAGCGCTCCTTATGATTTCCAAGGCACCGGCGCTCTTCAGAACTAGAGTTTGTGGCTGTTTGTTTATTTTTATTTCCTCCCTCCCGGCCTCAATTTTACAGCCGAGTTTGTTAAGTTTCAATAAAATATCAGTTAAGTTTATGGCATTTTTATTTGTTATTATTGTTATAATTTTCTTCTGGTAGGGACAAGGTGGGATGAAATGTTGCTTTGCTGGGGGCAGAGCAATAGTGGTGTCCTGCCAGGTGCTCAGGGATTCCCAAGTCCTTTTCCCAGCTCTGCCACTGGTTATTTGTGTGATC
Source organism: Merops nubicus (assembly GCF_000691845.1). Classification (NCBI taxonomy): domain Eukaryota; kingdom Metazoa; phylum Chordata; class Aves; order Coraciiformes; family Meropidae; genus Merops; species Merops nubicus. The sequence goes on along the minus strand of NW_008593852.1, from coordinate 6,373 downwards.
TCAGAGGTTTATGCTCACCTTGAAAGAATATTCTCTGCTTCTTGTGAGTGGGAGCTGCAAAGTCCTTTTGTTCTCAGCCACTGTGGGAATGCAAAGCCACATTACTGCCCTGTGCTTTTATGCCAGTAGTCAAAGCAATCATTCAGAAAAACAGGGAGGAAGCACCGTTGTGTATGTGAAATGTGCCATCTTCACGCTTAAAGTTGAGCCGTGTTAGGGTGGGCTGTCCTCAGTCTGCCAGCTCATTTTCCTAGGGCTTTTTTTCCTTTAAAATAGCAAGTAACCTGAGAGGCTGGGAAGTGACAGGAGCCCTTTGCCAGCTGAGCATAGGAGGTGATGGTTACAGCTGCCTTCTGACTATCTGACTAGTCCCAGTTATTTTGCGCAGCACTGTGGGATTGCTTTCTGGAACAGGTTGGGCAGGGTTGACAGTGAGCACAGACAATAAGCTATTCCTGGATCTGCTCTTTTCAGGCGCCAGTGGGAGGGGTCCTCATCCAAGACTCACTGTGCTCAAGATGAGTCTTTCTCTTGACTGTCTTGGGCATTGTGTCTAGCAGTGATGTTTCTGCTTTCCTTCAATTCTGAGAATTGCCAGCACCTGACAGAAGAGCCAGTTGCAAAAAGAGCTACAGAGATTTTAGCGAATGTGAAGTCTCCAGCGTAGACCTTCCCCTTGTACCCTCACCTTTCTTTGAGGTGGCTTCCTTCAGAGGAGCCTTCTGCTCCACCTCCAGGGTCCGTCCAGAGTGTTTATTCCCTCTCCAGCAAAGGGAGGGGCATTACCAGGCATTTCTCAGAGCGTCCACATGAGCCATAGTTGGGCAATTCCACCAGGACTGTGGTTGCCAGTCTTTCAAGTTGGAAGTGGCAGTAGAGATGATGAGAGTGTTTTGGGGGTTGGAGCTGAAAGCATAGCTGACCTGGGCCCCTGAAGTCTCTCCTTTCCAAGGCTAACGTCATGTATATAACCAAACCTTGCACGTTGAGCTGTCTCACACTTAACGCGCTGATCTGCACGATAAGTTCTGAAATAATCCCATAAAACCTTTTTTATTTATTTTTAACCCCCTTCCTTGCCTTCCAGTTACACAATGGGTTTGTTTCTCCTGTTCAGTGGTTGAGGAGGTGCTCAGATATCTCAAAGCAGGAAGCAAAAAACCTTATTTCTGCAAAGGCGGGATTTTTTTTTTTCTTTTCATTTGTGTGTTTTTGTATTTTTTTACCCTGACCCCACCCAGTTGTCTTCAACGTTACCGTTTTTTAGCGTAACACTGGCGACTGGTGCATGCAGTGGGGAATTTGCTTACAGAGCTCGTTCTTCTGGGGCAGCTGGCCCAGGAGGGCTGTGATACTCTTGTGTTCTCTCATGGCCCATCATGATGAAAGACTCCTGCTAATGTGATGGGTACTGGGAGTCTAGCCCAGGTGTCTCCATGTTTTTGTGAGCCTTTGCTCCTGGTGCGCTGCAGTTCCCACCAGTGATGGGTTCCTGATGTCCTGAAGGCAAACCCCACACACGAGTCCCTCGCAATGCTCCTGGTGGCTCAGCGGGAGCTCCAGCCACGAAGCTGGGATGGTGCATGGATGTGCTCACCCTGCAGAGAGCAGTGCAGTGCAGACGTACCCTCCCTGATCTGAGCTTCTTGGAAGCAGCAGTAGCATGGGCCTGGTTCACCCTGCTGAAAAGGCTTCTGCTCTTGATAGCGAGGCTTGTTTGGATAATTCTGTCCTCCAGTGCATTCTGCTGGGTGGACACCTCCAACAAATGAGATTTTCAAAGCTGTCTGAAGGATTTTGATGCCCCGAAATGAAGGAGAAGGGCTGTCTGAGTCCTCCAGGCTGGGTTTTGTTTGTCTGAGTCAAAAGCATGAAGAATCCTTCCTCCAGCTGAGGAGCTGTTGAAGAATGTTCTTGGCATTGAGCTGTAACAACATGTGGCTTTGAATAACCTCAAGAGTGCATCCTTTTGGTTTTTTTTTGCTTGCTCTGTTCTTCATACTACTAACCTGACTGTGTTTTGTTTTTGTGGTTGCTTTGCATGTTGTTCCTTCCTCTTGGCTGAGAGTCATGGGGTGGATCTTTTTCTTTTCTGTG
>NW_008593852.1:0-4245 GCF_000691845.1 Merops nubicus | reverse complement strand
CGTGGTCCTCTCGCTTTCCTTTCCAGGTTCTTCCAGTTCTTTTAACATGTCAAACTCTGGAGATTTGTTCATGAGCGTGCAGTCTCTCAATGGGGATTCTTACCAAGGGGCCCAGGTTGGAGCCAACGTGCAGTCACAGGTAGGGACCCATCCAATGTACTGCCAGTGAATGCACTAGTGTTGGAGGAGCCTTTGATTGTATTGGCACTTCTCCCTTCCGTCTGAAAAGAGCAAATCTCAACCAGCACAAACCAACCAACCAACACTTAAAAAAGGCAAACCAAACGGAAAAAAACAACCAACCAAAAAAAAAGCAACAGCAGCAATGACCAAAAAAAAAAAAAAACAATCCAAAAGAAATGAAAACCAAACACCCAACCAAACCAACAACCATGGTCTTGAGGAGACTTGCCCACACTTTGTGAATGCATTTGGCTCTGGCTTGATAGTCATACTAGGAGGAGAGGAGGTTTAGGAGAACAGGCACGAACTCAAACGAAAGTAGCTGAGGTATAGGTTCTGCTTGCTTTATTCTTTGACGGGAAAGGGCCAGATGTTTGGACTGGTGTCTCGTTTTACAAGGCTTCCACTTACTCCTGTGATGCCAAACTAAGTGTCTGCTGAAAGGCAAGAAATGTTCAAATACACAGCTAGATTTTTTAATTTTTCTTTTTTTTTACATTAAAAGCCACACTTCACCATCTCCCACGTCCCCAGAGCACAGATACTCACACTTCCCCTGTCTACACCAGCAAGACAGAGCAAGGGAGCTTTGAGCAGCGTTACAGAAACATCAACCCGTGCTTTGGGCAAAAGGAAAGAATTTAAAATATCCAGAAACTCACTCAGATTTCTCACCTCCCATCTGATGTCCAGATGTGCCATGAGTCCACTCTCTGGCAGCCAAGGCTCTGTACTGTGTTGAGACACAACAGCCACTCTGACACTTCTGCATCAGTCAAGGAGAGCTCTCTAAAGCCACAGTTGCTCCCCTCGCAGTGCTGGACACAGACCAAGTGTTGCCATCCGTGGCCAGCGAGATGTGCTCACCATGAGTACCACTGCAGGGGCAGGGCTGGGGGAGTGGAGGGAGAGGAATGGGGTGTCCAGAGGAGAGCTGCCAGTGCCTTTGCCATGGTAGGTATATTCCCTTTCTGGGCCTTCAGAAAAGAAGGTGCTTGTCTGACTGAGGATCTCCTTCCACTGCCATGAGCGTTCCTGTACGTGGGGCCAAAGGGTGGAAGGGGTTTGGGGTAGCAACGTGGGTCCTTGAGTGCGATGGTGGACCTGGCCCCAGCAATGTTCCCTAGGAGGTCCCACTCCATGCTTGCCACTCTGTCCTCCCTCTCCACTCTCTTTGTCGCAAGACTTGGGACCAAGCAGTATGTGATGGGTCAGGCGGGTGGCGGCAAGGGAGGCAGGAGAGGTCCTCCCTCTTTCACCACGGGACCAGCTGCAGTTCTCTTTTCCCCCTCTTTATGCATATACCATGATTATTATTACTGTTATTGTTATTACTGTTTGTTTTTATCATGCCAAAGATGAACCAAACTGGCTTTGCCCACTAACTTTTCGTTCACTCTAATTTGTGTCTTTGTTGTCGTTGGTCTGTTTAGGTGGATACCCTTCGCCATGTTATCAGCCAGACAGGAGGATACAGTGACGGACTCGCAGCAAGTCAGATGTATAGTCCGCAGGGCATCAGTGTAAGGAAAAAAAATAGGCTTGGGTTCTTGTTTTGTGGTGATTTGTTTTTTGTTTTTTTTTTCATTTTTGTTCTCTCACAACCAATTATTTCAAAGCCATAGGGCTCAGAATGCCACTTAGTAGGACTTGTCTTTGCTTTTACGGTCACCTAGTTTATTGCCTCTGTATCGGTCACGCCAACGGCAGAGCTTTGCCCACAAAAAAAGTGGCGACCGGGCAGGCTGTGTGCAGGCAGCTGGCGTCTCGGACTGTCAGAGCCCATCAGTGTTCGCCCGGCACCTGCGGCCACACGCGCTCGGCCGAGAGGAGCTGCTAAACAGGTGACACTTTGTGTAGCCGCGGTGGGGAATGTCACCGCGTGCGCCCCGGTCCAGAGGAGGCTCCACGCGGAGGCCGATGGCACCATCCCGGAGCTACTCTCTAAAAATAACCCGTCCCTGGCCGCCATCTGAAAGCGCGGCGGCAGTGGGCTTGGCAGCGATAGCGATTGCAAATAGAAGGAGAAAAAAAAACAAACAAAGCCAACCAACGTCAACCCAAGAAAACCTCGCCCAACCGGACTGGGGGAGGATGCGAGGGGGAGGGCGTTCTCCGGAGCATCTTCTCCTTGTTCTTGGGTGCGCTGGCGGGTTCTGACTAGCATGAAAATTCGTAGCGACAAGCTGTGTCGCAGAGGGGGAAATCGATCAGACACACACAAGGAGAACCCAGTGTAGATTCGGGACAGCAATCCAACTTCATTTCTCAGATCAATCGTCCTCCATCTCAGCAGTGGTGACAGCAAGCTGGGAGAAGAGGGCAGCCTGGAAAAGGAGGCTGTGAGCGCTGACTGGGTGGTGGCAGTGGTGACCGGGATGGCACAGAAGAGGGGGCAGCTGGCACTGGACATGGGTGGCTGCCACGGTCACCATCAAAGAGGCTGAAGGTTGAGGTGGGGTGGTCTCGGGCTGGGCCAGAAGATGGTGGTCCTCAGGGCGGTACAGTGGTCCTGTGGCCAAGCACCCCAGTGAAGTGCACCATCCAGTGCCATCACAATCCTGGCCAAGGCTTCTGCCATTTTTCACCTCGTGTGTGACTGTCTTGGGTCGTCGATATGCAAGCAGCTGCCACCGGCGCGGGGAGAGGGTGCAGACAGAGGGGTGCAGCAGGACAGGGGGCTGCACTCCCCTCTCCTGCGGGCACCGGGGCTTAGCGGGCGGCCTGACGTCAGGAGGCAGAGGCAGGGAGGATTTGTGAAGTAATGTAATTGAACATGTGCAGATAATTATGTCTCATTACATAAGCCCATTGCAAAAACGGCACTTGGAAATGCCAGATGAAAGAGCCTATCGTTCCGCATTAATTTCTCTGTGCGCTGAATTTATTCCCTTTCTGGCTTTTTAATACTTGGAGAGTAAATGAATCGCAGGCTGATCATGATAAGAGATGATACTTTTGTATAAATTAAAATACCCCCAAGGAAAGAGGCTGAGCTGATTATGGTTCCAGTTGGCTTGGAAAATAACAGTGGGCTGGATTAAGCCAAAATTTGGCGGTGGGGAGGGTTGCTGCCAGGGATTACGGGGCAAGGAGGGGGCGATGGGGGAGAAAAGAAAGAGGTAGTGGAAACTCAAAAGCCAAACAGGGCAAGGAGAGCTGGGCTGGTGTTCCTGGCTGTGGTAATGTTACCATGAGTGTTACCGTGAGCAGCGGCACTGGGAATTGGTGAGCTGAGAGTGTCAGGGGATCAGCAGTGCCCCCTGTCCTTCCCAAATGGGGATCAAGCATCGTGGCATTGGATGGCTCCTCAGGCTGCTTTCAGGGCAGGGAGAAGCCCAAATTGGCCAGAATTGGATATTGTTCAGAGACAGCCAGGTTGGTAAATGGTCAAAGGGACCAACCAGGTTTGGGGGTGATGCCTCATTTTTGCATAAAGCTGTGGTAGGCATGGGGAGAAAGGCAGGGAGTCCAGAGCTGGGCAGATAGTTTAGGAAAGGTCTTTCAAGTTGTCTTTCTGTCCCCAAATGTGTTGCTTCCCCAGTAACCTGGTCAGCCTACTCCTGCCTGTAGCTTTTATTGTCACTTAATGTCTTCCCATCCAGCTAGGTCCCTTGGTGGTCCCTCATTTGTCCGCCCCTGAAGCATGGCTGCCCTCTGGGGAACGGTCCTGGGCAAGGTGCTGAGGAGCTGCTCAGTGCAGGCAGGGTGGCTGCCTCGTAGCAAGCAGGGCTTCCCTGCCTCTCCCCTGAACCCTTTAATGCCAAGAAGGGCAGTGGGATGTGGAGGAAAGCTACTAGTGACACAGAAAGCTGCCGTCCCCACGTCACCCAAACATCCCCGTGAGCTGCTGGAAGGAGATGAGCTGAAACCTAGTCGAGAGCCCTGTCACAACAATGTCTGCGCGGGGCTGAGGTTAAGTCATCCCCGGAGCCCGTCAGGGCTGGGAAGTCGGCGGCAGGTTGCCCAGCTCCACTGCTACAAACCTTGGCAGGGGAGACGACGCTCAGGGTTTCCTTCCTTGACGGAGGGTGAATGTTGAGGCGCGTGTAAGTCGCGGCA